>NC_056735.1:497750227-497822727 GCF_019279795.1 Protopterus annectens | reverse complement strand
GTAGTAAATTTCAACATTTGAAACAGAAGATAGTCATCCAGTAAAAGGGCCTCTTCCATGTTATGGTTCTCCTTACTCAGAATGCCAAGTAGAGGAATTTTTCAGGTGTTCTGACCAAATTTCCTCTAGAGGGGATGTATAGCATCCAAGGTATTTCCCCTGAAAGTAAGCCATAGAGGCTTAGTGGAAATAACACTTTCAACAAAAAATGTAAGTAAACATAATATTATACAGTGCAGTTAGTCTTGTAAAGCATGGTTAAATAGTCTGTGAAAGATCACATTTAATTGAAATGTAAGAGGACTAGAGTGAGGAAGCTTCCATAGTCTGTGTGTGTGTATGTGTGTGTGTGTGTGTGTGTGTGTGTGTGTGTGTGTGTGTGTGTGTGTGTGTGTGTGTATGTGTTGTGTGCACGTGCATGCACAAGTGTGTGGGAGGTAGATATAGAACTGTGGTACATTTCAGCATTCTAAAGCCCTTATTCAGTGTATATTTCTCTAGAGCAGGGGTTCCCAAAGTGTGCGCTGTGGCGCCCTGAGGAGCCCCTGTGAGGAACTAATACCCTTTATATACTATTTTTTTCTTTTGTTTTTTAAATTTTCACACTGTTTGAGCTGATGTCATTGCGTGCGTGATGACGTCAGCTCCGTCAGGGCTACCAGCCTTTTGGAACTGAGCAAGGAGCTCTCACATTTCCGGCGTCCCTGATTTTTGAAGAAAGCAATAGTGGGTAGTTAGTCGTGTATAGTTTTTGAACGTAACCCGGCAAGTTTATTGCTATGTGTTACGTGGTGTGAGTGGTGTATGATTACGTCAGTGGCCTACTTTAGAAGATTTTTGGGGAGTGTTTATTACATTTACGTGTTGACCTTAGTTTGTTGGTAAGCTTGCAGTTCTTTGCTGTATTTAGTGTTAATCTGGGTTGATTATTTGAAGGATGAACACATTTGAAGCGTTAATTGGATTGACTTATATTATTTTAACTACATCTCATTTTATAAATTAGTTTTTTAGTTTTTAAGATTTTGTTCCCAAACTAGGCCACAAAGCCTTGGGATGGAGGTAGGGAAATGGTTCTTGCAGGAGTGAAGTACAAATACATAGAGGTCAAGTGCTTACAATTTCTGGATAACTGTTTTATTGATCTAATTTTTTTTAAAGGCTGTTTGCATGTCTTTGTCAGTTATATGAATGGAATGTAGTTGTTTTATATTGGCCAGCAGTTAGTACTCCTCGCAAGAAGTAATGTTGAGTCTCTGAAACTGGTAGCTTGTGTGCTTGGTGCTGTCCTTGATCTTAATCTCTCAAATCCAAAATTTAGAACATTTCTTTTTATAATACAGAAAAAAAAAAATTAAATGTGGAACACTTACTAACAACATTAGCTGGGAAGCTCACAAGATCATTAAATATTTTGTTATTTTACAGAATTATTATTTATTTAAGCTTTTTTAAAAGATCTCCATAACACTGGAACTATGAGGGACTTTTGGGCTTGTCGTGAAGACTCAAAATGAGCAGTGCTTCTCATAACCAGGTACACTTAACAGTACTTTTATATTTTATAATTTCTGGGATGTCTTTATTTTTGCAGAGTACAAGTTTGCAGGAGCTAAGTAGGGTGGGAGTTGTAGTGAATGCACTCCAAGTGTGCATTCACTGTAGTGTTGGGTGATTAAGCTCAGTAACAGCACTAGTATAAAAAAAGATGTTTTTTTTTTAAATTGCAAACATTTGATGTTTATTATTTTTTGTGTTTGTATTAATTTGTGATCTACAGTAACCAATGCAAAAACTTAAAAGTTGGAGGCTTTTAAATAAAACGGATTATACTTTATCATGAGCGGACAGATGATCCGCTGTGGCGACCCCTAACTGGGAAATGCCGAAAGAAGAAGATACTTTATCAGTACTGTAACTGTTACATGTAAAACTAATTTGTTAATAATTTTGCATTATTTCAGGGCAAAGGACAAACATTTTAAGTGCTATATATGTTGGATTTAAGCTTAGGGAGAATTTTGAATAGTGTCATTGGGAGCAGGATTGAAACTGAAGACAAGCTTATGTGTGGATTGTTGGAGGGTATTTTAAATTTGTCTGATAGGTGGCTGCTAGAAAGAGTGGATGCATTTTCAAAGAAGCATGTGTTGAATTGGATGACAATGGAATCTACATGGTTTGCACTGGTAGGAGCAGCTCAGCTGGGCCACCAGGGTTAAATAGATTATTTATGGAGGTCCAGAACAGTTTTGGATTCTTTTAGTGTGTATTTTGAAGAGAAGTGTAATATGTTTCTTACCAGCTCTAATGCGTAGTTTGGTTTGATTCTGTAGTAGTTCTTGAAAATGTTGTAGGTTGGATTATATTCTCTTTAGAAGCTAGACCTTCCCGGCTTTATCTTTTAGTTAGCCGCATGAGTTATTTTGTGACTTTTTTTTTTTTCAAAACAGGTTTATTGTTTTAACATACAAGAGAAATATCATAACAATTTTATACAAGTAATTAAAAATAGATATGATTATAACATTCAACAAAACAACTAAAGTATTTACAAAGACATCCACTACAATCAGATCAATTAATTAAACTAAAATACCATGCTATTGAAATTAGGATTTTTTTAACAAATTTTGTAAATTATCCCATACAATATAATAAGATGTTTTTCTAGTTGTTTTTGACTTAATTGTGTTTATTTCCATATGGCACACTATATTCATAACATTTTTAAATTCATTGAATGAAGGAGGTGTATCTGAAATCCAATTTCTGGTTATTATTTTCCTAGCCACTGCTAGAATAGACCATAACAAGGGAAGCTTAACCTTTTTAACACTTTGAGGTACAGGTGTGTTGAATAATATAAGAGATTTAGAAATAATGAAATTATCTGTAAAAAGAGCATGCAAAAATTCATTAATTTACTTCCAGTATTCTTTCAATTTTATACAGTCATAAAACATATGAGCCCAGTCAGCATTAATTTCTACATTACATCTCTTACATAGATTATCTTTATTATTTATTTTATTCATCATCAAAGGTGTATAAAAAGATCTATGTAAAAATTTCCATGTATAAAGTCTCCAGACAATGGAAGACGTAGTTCGATAGGCAGATTCCAATATATATTGTTTATCTTGTTGATTTGGTGGGTCCCCATTAATAGAAGTGAAATAATTCCAGTATGTGTCTATACTGTAAAAAGTTTCTTGTCTGATAATTTTATGTATGTATGAAAGTTTACCTTTATCAGAAACTTTATGTTGTAAATTTAATATCAAGTAATCAATCAGTGTTGGAATAGATTCTTTAACTGTTATAGACATTAGATCTATTTTATTAATGAGATGTTGTCTAAAGGTCTGAACCTCTAACCAGCAAGTTTCTCTTAGATCAAATTCTTGTTTTAAGAAATCTAGATTTTTAACTTTATTATCAGATATCAACTGATACCAGTACTTTAGATCATTATCTATAGCTAAATGTGTTCCTTCAGAAGTAGATGACAAAAGCATACCCTGAGTATACATTATAGGGAATATAATAAAATTCCATTCCCTATACTTAGGGTGCATGAATATAAAGTTATGATAGCTAATAATAATATTTAATGGGTAACAAACCATATGTTTAGGTGTAATAGGTGAAGTACAAAATTCCTTTAGTAACCATAACATGGAGTTATTTACAATCATATTTTTATGTGTTAAGGAGATTTTCATGAAGTGCATACTAATTAGCCCCCAGTAATCTTTCCATTTTGCGACATATGACTGATCTATTAATAAAGTAATAACTTTTACAATAGAAGAGATAGTATATAAATTAAAGTCTGGAAAAGAAATACCCCCTTGAGACCAGCTATTAGTATGTTTCTTTAATGCAATCCTAAGTCTATTAGGTGCCCATAGGAAATTTAACATTAGTGTATTCAGTTTCTTGATAATTATTTTTGTAGGTGGAAGTATTATTGATTGTATTAAGTATAAAATCTTGGGGAATATTATCATTTTAATAATTGTAAGTCTCCTCCATAGTAAAAAACATATTATTCCAGGTATTAAAAATATTTTGTATATTAAGAAAACAGGTATTATAATTATTATATATAATAGATTTAATATCTTTAGATAGTATTATACCTAAATAAGTTATCTGACCTGAATTGGGTACATATTTAGTAAAATCACTAATGAGAATATTTTTTCGTGTATATATAGGTAGTATTTTAGTTTTTTCTTCATTGAATATTAAACCAGAAATACTTTTAAAATTCATCATTTTATCAAACAGAGACTGTATAGAAGAATTAGATCCTGCTGATGTAATTAGAACATCATCTGCAAAAAGTTGAATTTTGGATGTTGTATTTTCATCTATTTCAAAACCCTCTATGTCAGTACTGTTTCTGATCAAATTAGCCCAAGGCTCCATTACTAAAGTGAATAATAGTGGAGAAAGTAGACATCCTTGTTTTGTACCTTTAAAAATGGGTATTTTTTGTGAAACATATGTTCCTACCTTAATATAAGCCAATGTTCCTTTGTATAAATGCTCAATTAGATTTACAAATGCATCTGAGAAGTTTGTGCACTTCAGTAAGGTAAACAGACCGTCCCAACTTACTGAATCAAATGCTGAACTTATATCAAGACTAATAAGTGTTAAATCTTTCTTTTTCCTATTTGCAAAATCAATTAATGTTAAAGTTCTTCTTATATTATCAAAAGTATTTCTATTTACAATGAAGCCTGTCTGATCTATATCTATAATGCCGGGGATGATTGTCTTCAATCTATCAGCAAAAATACTCATAAACATTTTATAATCAACATTAAGTAATGAGATGGGCCGATATGAAGTACATCTAGTTGTATCTTTATTAGGTTTTAAAATTGGCGAAATAAATGTATATTGCCAAGATGGGGGGTTATTAACTCAGTTTGGGCCAAAATAAAAACCTTATGTATTAATGAATATGTACTTTTAGAAAGGATTTTATATATCTCTGGTATAATACCATCATTATCCGGTGCTTTGTTTGATTTAAGCTTATTTATTTGTGTAATAACCTTTGTATATGAAATACTTTTGTCCAATAGTTTAATCTGTTGTTTATTAAGCTTTTTATTCATGTTTGTGGTTATAAACTCCTTTATTTTATCTTTAGGTTCCGTGTTAATGTTATTATGGTTAATTTTGTGAAAGTGATTTCTAAATTCATCTAGTATTTCTGGTATACTAGAAACATTCTTATTTTTCCTTAGAGAAAATATTTCTTTGATATGGTTTTGTTTATTCAACCCTTTTGTTTTATTTTTAAGTCTATGTAAGTATTTGGGGCTTATTGAATAAGACAAAAACTTGTATTTCTCTAAAGTTATTTTAACTTTATGAGTTAAAATTTCTTTGTATTTCTCATTTAGTTTGTTTATTTCTTCAATAACTTTCTTGTCCATAATATTTTGTATCTGTTAGAAAAAAAGGTGCATGGTAATGATTTTGAATCTATCTGATTATTAATATCATTCAAATGATAAGAATTAGCAAAATCATTTAAATGTTTTGCATTAGATGTAATTCTTCTTTTTCCTATAGTGGTAGTATCACTTTCATGTAGTATACAATTAAAGTCACCAGCTAAAATAATATCTCCTATAGAGAATGATATGATCTTATCAAGATGATGTTTCACTGTATTAATACCAATTCCAGGTATCCAATATACATTAATTAAAGTGTAAGTCTTCCCATTAATTTGTATTGTAACCATACAAAACATTCCTTTGTCATCCTGATAAGACTTAATGGTTTTAGGAATGGGCATACTTTTATTCCATAAAATAGCCACTCCTCTTTTTTCTGAGTGTGCTCTGAACTAACCAATACTGTATATTTGTTTGTGGCTAGTTTATCAATATCTTTTTTCAAGAGATGGGTTTCTTGCAGGAAGACTAAGTTGGCCTTATGTAAGTTAATGTATCTTATTAGGCTTGCCCTTTTACACGGATTATTCAATCCATTAATGTTTAAAGAAATTCCTTTTAAAGATGTCATTTGGCATTTTTAAAACTTAAGAATCTTATGATCAAAATAACAAATAACAACATAAGTAATGTTACATCTCCTCCTTTAGGTGTACCTTTAAATATAGCTTTATTTATTGAATCTCTTATGGGATTTTGTATAGGATTCAATTTTGTTTGTAGTGACAATGAGTGTACAAAATATATTGTGGATGTCAAAACTATATACATATAACAATGAACAAGTGAAAATAATGTAAGGATTAAACCTTGCATCCAGCCTGGAGTTAAAAACTCCAACTTAGAGTAGTATTTACCACTCAAGTTAACCCCCTACCCTAAGCAGCAGTACCTCAGCTACCACCTTATCAGTTTAATACTGGTTATATTTAACTTAAATTAACAGCTTTCAATTCAATTATCTAGCAAGACAAGACTACACATTTGATAAAACAGCATCATATAAACTAAAATAAACTTTTTTTTTTAAAAAACTATTCATACTACTATATACATCTATGTAATGTAATACACTTGTATTCAAATAATCTTGATATTAGGAACCAAGAGGAGAGAGAGAAATAAAAGACGTGAAAGAGGGAGAGAGAGTGAAAGAAAGAGAGAAAAAAAAAAAGAAGGCATATTTACATATTAATTTATTCAAAGTATGTAAAAATAAATTCTAACATTCATTTAAATGAAAAACTTTGGCTAATATGGTTCAGACATTACATATATTAAGATGCATCTATTTTCTGTCATGTAAATGCAGTCAACAGCTTCCAAAAAAACCTTGAATTGCTTGTATATGAGCATTTTACTCATACTCATTATTGTCAATAGAATAAAATATTATATTTATAGAAATTGTTATAAATCATACTGCATAATTATGCAAATTCTCAGAAACACTTGCATTATTGTAAAAAAAAGCCATCTGTATTTTGTATGTCTATACTACTGCTTTAAAATATATCACATGACAATTTCTTCCAGAATAGAGTTATAAAGTTATTTATGCTTGTCAATCAGATGAATTAAATGAGTTATAGTAATGTATATGTTTGGGACATAAGTTTTTAACACAGATTAGTATGCTGCAGTCAAGTAGATTTTCAAAAACACTTGAATAAATGTTTCATTTTCTATGCCTTCTAAAATAAGACATTTACTTACTACAAGAAACTGCATCATTTAAAATCATTATAACTGACATTTTATGAATTATAACATAGATATTTAAGTAATTATATAAAATAACTCACATTTAAATGTTAGAGTTCATTTTCCTTCACATAGTCACATTTGCATCAGTTCTACTTCCTGGTAGAGTGTTCTTCCTGAATCTGTGATGTGTCAGTGTGATATCTGGGTCAAAGGTCAAATTGACTGCTTTCAGCTTCTCTGTGAGAATTTTGAGAGTTGAAGCTTTTAAAACAACTCGAGGACACTGTTCATGAGGTAGCCCACATCCCAGATTGTCTCCCTTAACATTTTGGCGGGACACTTGTTAAAAACTAGTGACAAACATTCATTTAGCAGTGTAAATGCATCTAAACAAGACAAAACCTTCGTGATGTATTTTACAGGTTATTACAGCCTCTATGTAAGTGAAATTAAGCCCAAAGTTATTAATAAGTAATAAAATTCAATATTTTTGTCCCAACTCAATTTTTATGCAAATCTTATTATTTACTGTGTCTATATGATCAAAAGCATTTCTATATATTAATATGAGAAAAAAAAATAAAGAGAAAGAATAAAGAAAAGAAAAAGAGAGTAGAAAATAAAAGAGTGTAAAGCAGAAATAAAAAAATGTAAGAGAAAGCTATAAGAAGTATATACAATGGAATATTACTTACTGTTTATATTAACAGAGTTAAAAATAAAACATATTATTTACTATTATTTAGTTCTAATTATTATTAGTTAAAGCATGACAGATTATTTACAAACAAGCATAGGCAGTATAATCAAGAAAGTATAATTAGGAATAGCATTTGAAGAACATATAAACTTTTCACAAGGAATAAATATGTTATTATTCCATTTATCATATTTACATTACTCTTCTCTCCTGCCCTCCCCACCCTTTACCCACTACATAATCTAAATAGAATGTCATTGTTTAAACAAAGAAAAGAAGAAAAGGAGAAAAAGAAAAAAATGTATCAAATTACTGACCTTACTTCTCTTTTTCAGAAAGAGAAACAAATTGAATAATAGCTTGTTATTAGTTCCTCAGATATTTTGACTGGTTATGAAACAAAACATTTCTTTGCACACAGAGAATAGCTTTGATTAAATCTTTTCAGAATATTTGTGGCTTTCTGGAAATGCAGGAGCTATATTTAAAAAGATTAATAATGAAGTAAAATGATGAGAGAAAAAAAGGAAAAAAAAAAACATAGAACAAATCATTTGTTTTTTAGTCTCTTCTTCTTCTCTGAAGTCTTCCACGAAGTTTCAGTTGCCAGTCTCTTTAATGAAGGACTAGCCCATTCCATTTCCTCTATTTTATCCAAAATCTTATTTTTTTGATAAACAGTAAAGCAGAGTCTAAGTCATCAAAAGTTTTAGGACCATCAGGAAGGAAGATTTTTAGCTTGGCAGGAAACAGAAGGTATGTTTTAAACTGTGCTTTTTAAGCTCCCTTATTAGTGGCAGAAAAACTTTTCTTTTAGCTATTACCAAGGAAGAATAGTCATTGTCAAAACGCACAGTTGTCTCATTAATCTTAACAGGAGCTTTAGCCCAAGCAGATTTAAGAACCATCTCTTTATCAAAAGATGATAGAAATCTAACTATAACTGATCTAGGATAGTTTTTGTTAGAGTTAGTATTAGCTATAGATCTATGTGCTCTTCGATACCAAAAGAGAATGCTTCTGGTAAGTCTAAAGTTTTAGGGAGCCATGTTGTTAAAAAGAAGTAATATTGTTACCTTCAATATTTTCTGGCAGTCCAAAAATCCTAATGTTATTGCTTCTAGATCTATTTTCCAGGTCATCCAGCTTTGTTTGTAAATGTGTATTTTGTTTCAGCAGAAACTCAATGTTGATTTCCTCTTCTTGGATTCTATTTTCCATGTCATTCACAGCTTCTTCTATGCCTGTCATCTGGATCTTCTGTTGTTGCAGGTCTATATGTAACAAGTCTATTTGTTTTGTAGTTTTTTCTATGAAGGTATCAATTTTAGTATCCATTTTATCCATCTTAGCAGTAAGTTGCTGGATTATAGTTATCAGAGACTGAAGTTCTTTCTTGATGCTGGAGTCTTGAGAATTTGTCTTACTGGAACTCATTTCAGACTGATAAACTGACAGGAAAATTTCCAAAGTGATTTCTGACAGGAATATTGTTAAAATTTCCTTTCTTTTTTAGATATAGTTCAAGAACTATATAAAACAAACATATTTAGAAAGAAAATTACTTCAAAAATTAATTTTTTAAGTAATTAATTCCTATCAGTGTAATGAAATTGGTGGAGCTGAAGAAATCTGCTGCTATCCTGTGTTCATCCTTGGCCACGCCCCCCATTTTGTGACTTTTGATAGTCATGGAGCAGAGTTAAATTTTACTGTTTTGCATCTGATAGGTGCTTGTTGTTTTGTTTAGCACACTGAGAACGGTTTCATTGAAATGCGTGACAGTTTCATCCTGGGGCAGAGATTTTAGTATTTGCCAATTATAATGTTTTAGGTTGGATATGAAGGTGTCACTGTTAAATTTACTTAAATTGTGTAAAAATTGTAGTGATGTTTTTTGTGGTATGAGTTTCTTCCTACAAGTTTTGGAAGGTGATCTCTAAGAGAATTTGAAAGGGTGCAAATACATGCAGTTTTATTTGGGTTGGATGTAAGAGTTCAGTCAAAGGTAGATTTCTTTTTATGGTTTGACAAAGCCCTATAATATGCACTTTATGCATGCCGCGTGGGGGCACCTTGGGAAAACCTGGATTCAGCAAGGGAGCTGAGAATCAAAAAAGTTTGGGAACCACTGCTCTAGAGCTATGCTTTGCAATAAATTATACTTTTGGATGTCAAAATTCTGTGAGTGAAATATGTAATTTATGGCAAAGACAGAATTAAGAAAGTATGGCAAAATTATAGATGTTCTTCGTGTTTCACTGTTGCAGTCGTCACTTGTGGGTTATCCATGCTGGATAGCCCTCGGCCACCCTGAATACCAGAATAAAGGTTTCCCTCCTGCATTGGCTGTTCTGTGAGTGTGGCTGACGTCAGGTCATCAGGGCTATAATGGGAGACAGCCGATGCTATTACATCAGTCTTACTTGCCGTGGAGCCTGAAGCAGAGGCAGTTTTGTGAGTGTGTCGGTCGGCCGTTGCCAGAGTGAGGACAACCGTCTAAAGCTAAGTACCCCATTGGGGAATCTTTTTCTTTCCTTAAACCAATGTCAGAGAAAGTTAATATTGTCTCAGTTGTGGAAAGCAGATCCCACACCAAGAATTTGATTCTCTTTGGGTCACTTGTTTAGGCTCGGACCACGACGTTCCAGGGTATATGTTCCATGCCCTCTTTAATGCTCGAACTATAAGAAGAAGAGCTGATATTGTAGTGAGGCATTTTAGTCAGTCTTTCCAGCAATGCGAAATGGCATCGGTCTCTCATGCAGTTTCTGACGTACCTAGGAAGAAAAGGGACACAGATAAGGATAGGCCTCTAAATGTTATGCCCTCTAGCAACTCTGGACAACAGTCCACTTTTACACTTTTACCCAAACCAAATCTACAGCTGAACTCAGTGATGCACTTTCACAGCACCTGACAACAGCCAGCAAAATGTTGCAGGCCTCTATCAAGACCCATTTGGAGTCTGGTACGCTGCTGGATCAGCTTCCTCCTGCCGGGATGTCGATTTTTCCTCACACAGTTGGGTCCGGAGCCGCTTTGCAGGCACTGGTTTCCACTGAGACCCCACCGACATCCGAAGTCAGGATTAGATCAACAACAATGCCGCCAGTCAAATTGACTCTGTATAAGGCTACTGACCCAACTAGGCCCAAGCCTAAATCTACCCCCAAAAAGGTCCCTTCTCAGGTTCCCAGTCACCGACCTACCACTAGCTAGCTGTCCCTTCAGTCACAGCAACTGCTCAGAATGGCAGAAGACCTGATGACTCTGATCAGGGTTAGCCAATCTCACCATCCCCCACCAGCCAAAAGAAAAAGAGAGACCTCCCCAGAGGTCCTCACTGACCAGGAATCAGTAGAGTCTGTTCTAGAGGAGTTGGACATGGAAGACCAGCCCTTAGCAACATTTGAGGACTCTGATGCTGATGATCACATTCCGTCTGCTTCTTCCCCTGAGGATCTTTCCTTTGGGGAACCCTAAGTACCCTCAAAGAACATTTTCAGTTGGAGGTCCAAGACTACCCCCAGTCTAAAAATAGACTAAGGGAATTTCTTGATTTGCCTTAGCATAAGCGTCTGGCCATTCCTCCTATCCTCAGTGTAGCAGAGGTTGTTTTCCTGGAATCTGCCCTCTCTCCAGATTCTATCCCTTCAGCACCAAGAAAACCTGACAGATGCTACAGGGTGCAAGATTCACACAAATACCTATTTAAAAACCCTACTGCAGACCCTGAAGTAATTACTCAAGTCCCTAAGGGAGCTAGGGCAAGCTCTGCAAAAAAAAAAAAAAACATCCCAGCTGACAAAGAAAGCAGAGCATTAGAGAGGATGGGTAAAAAGGTTTACACCTCAGCCACTTTAGCTGTGAGGGCATTAAATTGTCAGTTTCATGTGATAAAATTTCAGCAGAATGTGCTGGAACTCATTAAACCGAAAATATCTGCTATGCCTGACAGTAACACTACCAGAGAATTAACAGACCTCATACATTCAAGCTCTCAGGTAGCAAAGCACTCCTTGCATTGTGGTTTTGATGCCTTAGTAGCCTCTACCAGGGCTGCAGCTACAGGATCATTTATCAGAAGGCATGCCTGGTTAAGGGAGCAACCTTTGCCTGACCAGGTAAAATCCAAACTTTTAGATGCCTCTCTTGATATAGAGCAGTTTTTGGCCCCAAGGCCAAGGAGATCATCAAGAAGACTTTTTGCAGGTGCAACCACCCAGGTTCAGCAGAAACTTCCCTACTAAGCACTGGTCCTTTCCCTCTCAAGCAAAGCCAATATAGAGAAAGGAATGCAGGGACAAAACCCCTAGGCCGCAGGCACACAGCCAGCAAAAAACTAGGCAGTGGTCCACTGCTGCTCCTAGGCAGGGGAATTTTAAGCCCACTTCCTTCATCAGGGACTCTCACTGACTCCCTACCCTCCCCTGTACCCCCCGGGTCCTTAGAGAAGCTAGGAGGGAGACTCTCCCTCTTCCTAGAAAACTGGCAGGCCATCACCTCAGATCTATGAGTCCTGGAACTTATTGCCAGAGGGTACAGATTATGTTTCAAAGAATAAAAACAAAGAGGTCAGGTTGCCCAGACGTCCCTGCAAACCAGACAGCAGAAGCTGTTCATCAGATCCAAAAACGTTATGCCTAGGGCGCTGTAGAACCCGTGCCCAAGGAACAGACTGGGAAAGGATTTTACTTCTATTCCTGGTTCCCAGAAAGGAGGGCACATGATGCCCTATCCTAGACCTCTCCACTCTGAGTCTGTCCCTTTTGATTCTAAAATTCAAAATGTTGACACTACAAAAACTACTACCAATGATTCTGCCCTAGATCTGAAGGATGCCTACCTGCATATTCCTATCAGACAGTCCTGCAGGAGCTACACAAGGTTCACAGCAGTGTCCCAGCACTTTCAGTTCTCTGCACTGAGTCTTTACAAAAGTGCTTGGCTGCAGTCATTGCTTACTGCAGGCAGACAACCAGCCATACGCATTTAACCTTACCTTGATGACTGCCTCATTCAGGCAGAAACCAAGGAAAAGCTCCTACAGGACCTCTCCTTTGTGCAGACCCTACTGACCTCACTGAGATTCACCATCAACCTGGAGAAATCCCAGCTATGACCCACATGAAGGATTACCTTCCTGGGCATCCTACTATACACATCCACACAAATGGCCTTCCCACCCTCCCAGAAGCAGACCTTTCTTCAGTCCTACTTCCAACAGCTGGCACACAAGACCCACCTCACAGCCAGGAAAATAATGCAAGCTGTGGGATACATGGCTTCCTGCATCCTGCTGGTACCCCATTGCCAGATTGCATTTCAGGAAACTGCAGTGGTACCTAAGGAATCTCTGGTGCCAACACTCCCAGTCTCTGGAGCACCAACTACCACTAATTCCTTGCTTAAGGAATGAGCTCCTCTGATGGGCCCAGGCTTGCTCCCTGAACAAGGGCCTTCCCTTTGTCCTTCAGCCACACAAACAAACCTTGACCACAGATGCCTCAGACATTGCCTGGGGAGCCCACGCAGGAACTCTCCAAACCCAGGGCTTTTGGGAACAGGAGGTTCTAGGTCTCCACATCAGTTTGGAAGAGAAGCTAGCAGTGCACGGAGCTTATCCTAACCTTTCAAAAGCATCTGTCACCTGGGGTACTCTTAATCAGGACAGACAACACTACTGTCATGTGGTACATCAACAAACAGGGGGGCACTGATTCTTACCCCCTGTGTCGTCTTGACATGGAAATCTGGCAGTCAGCCTCAAATGTGGGACTGCATCTCATAGCTCAATACCTTGCAGGGAAGCAAAACACTCTGGCAGATCACTTTAAGCAGGCAGATCATGGATCTCCACGAGTGGCAGTTGCACAGGGAGACCTTCTTACAGATCAGTCGCATTGGGGGGAACCAGACATAGATCTTTTCACAAGCTACCAGAACCATCAACTGACCAAATTCTGCTCAAGATAGTTTCACCCAGAAGCCTAGAAGGTGGACGCCCTTTTCTTTGTGCATGCTTTTCCCCCACTTCCTCTGATACCCAGGGTACTGCTCAAGATCAGAGAGGAAGGAACAAGGGCTATCCTGATTGCCCTAGACTGGTCAAGGCAGCACTGGTATCCCATACTCCTCAGCATGAGCATGCATCCTCCCTTTCCCCTGCCCTCCACCGCAAACCTTTTCACACAACAAGGAGGGAAGCTCCTGCATCCAGGCCTGGCCACACTCAAGTTAACAGCATGGCTAATTCCTGAAAAGCAGATAGCTCTTCGGTCCTCAGCAGACAGGTGTTAGACATTATTAAGGAGGCTCATAGACCCAGCACCTGCTGGTGCACCACCAAGGGTGCTTCCAGCATTACAACCTCTTTATCACTGGTTGTATTTTCTTTACATTGTGTTTAACTTGTATTCTGTTTTCAGCTGCATATTTAAACTAGGAAAGAGACCACAGTTATGTCTCTAGTGGGTTACACAGAAATTAAATTTTCTGCCACCCTGCCACCACAGTGCTGTTGTGTTGTTTTTATTGCCAACCCCTAAGTTAATTAGAAAACATATTTCTTTCCCTCTCCTCTTTCATTGGCTGTTGCCAGTAAGAACAAATTATCATTTTGTGAAATTGCTCCCTTTCAGCTATTTAAATTTATTGGCCATCCCACTGTATTTCATACAGCCAGAATACTAATTGCCCACCTCCTTCCAGTCTATCTTGCTCTTTTAAAATTAGTGGCTCTCCCCTTAAATTGATAAAGCTCAATTTATGCTCTCTTTCATATCTAACTGCGTACTGCACACTGCTACTCTTAGGATATTAATCCATTTTTCTTATCTTATCTTTAAAAATTGCAGCATCTAATCCAAGACCAACAATTATTGGGGATCTTATATTCTGCCTCTCAGTAGGCATCTTGGGATTAGTGCTTCTGTTTTGCTCCTGATGAGAGAAGGAGCATAGGTACATTTATTTCCTGGATACTGCTGATAACCAGAAAGCATGATGACTGCTTCATAGAAGTCAGCTGAGAATTTGTGCTTGTATTTTGCTTCTGGAGAGAGAATGAGCAGAGAGCATTGATTCCTGTCTGCTCTGACTGGGCAGTGAGTGTCTGTGTGGGACCTTCCTGATTACCATTCAAGGCATCTGCCAGGAAAAGGCTACAACAAGTCTACAGACCCTTGTAGCATCTGGGACAAGACTGTTTTTTTTTTTTCGAACACCTTTATTGAATCATCACTTGTGACATAGGCAAATTTACATTAATAGGTTCATAGGTAGGTACTAGGCTGTCTGCCCAAAGGCAATTATAAGCCTGCATAATGTAGATTGGAATCTTGTTCCAGAGCATGGGAAGTCTCTGGGACAGGAATCTATCCCTCCAGCACGTCCTATTTATTGTTGTGGTGAGGTTTAGATCCCTAGAGTGTGTGGCCTGAAGAGATATGGTTTTCTTTAGGTGGAGCATGTCCATCGATTCTGGATTGGACATGGCCTTGTATGTCAGGCAGAGATCATCTCTGAGTAGGTGGTATACAACTGAGTGCAGCTGGAGTTTCTTCAGTGTAGTTGCATAGGGCATCTGTTTGAGGCCAGTGATCCTCTTGGTGAGGTACTTCTGTGGTCTTTCCAGCTGTTGCAGTGTCTTGTAAGGTACATCCCAAATAGGGCGTTGTACTCTATGATGGGTCTGATGAGTGATGCGTAGAGGGGCACAGTGATCTCTTTTGATCTGGATGCAAACCCTTTTGTGATTTGGTGGGCCACATAGAAGGATTTTCAAACCACTTGGGCAATGTGATTATTAAAGGAGAGATTACTATCTACTTGGGTCCCCAAATCCCTTTATTACATCTTCCGTATTTAGGGTGCTACCACCTATGTGATAGTTTGTGGGTACTTTGTTTTTTCCAAAGGGGATGACTATGCACTTTTTGGCATTTAGCTTGAGGCCATGGTTTTGACACCAGGCATCTGTCTCAGTGAGACCCTTTTGGAGGATGTGTGTGTCAGCCGGAAAGTCAATTATAGCCCCTATTTTGCAGTCGTCTGCGAACTTGGTCAGCCATAATCCTCCTGTGCTTGCCTGTACCTCTGAGAAGTATATGCCGAACAGGAGGGGTCCTAGGACTGAGCCCTGGGGAACGCCACTTGTAAGAGGTTTAGAGTCAGACCTAGCTTCTGCAACTCTTACCATGTGGGTTCTGTCCGTGAGCTAATTGGCAACCCATCTCGTGATGTAGGGGTTTATGTTCAGGCTGGTGAGCTTGTCTATAATACCAGAATGCAGAATGGTGTCGAAGGCCTTTGCGTGGTCTAGGTAGGCTGTGTGGATCACCTTTCCCTCATCTATAGCCTTGGTAACTATCTCAAAGAAGTACACCAGGTTTAGGAGGCATGATCTGCCCTTAACAAAGCTGAACTGGTTAAGATCCAGTGTTTGGAGGTTCCCAGTGTCTCTGTTAATGAGATCCATGATGATGCGGTCCATAGCCTTGCAGACCAAGCTAGTCAGGCTTATAGGGCAGTAGTTCCCAGGGTCTGTTGTGGCTCCACCTTTGAGGAGCAGAGTAACTGTTGCTGTGGGCCACTCTATGGGCGCGTAGCCTGTGGAGAGGCTGAGTTTGAACAGTGTGTTTAGGTGAGGGGTTAGTTCATCTTTGAGTCATGTAGGACGCAGCCTGGGACACCGTCCGGTCCCATTGATGCTGTGTTTTTGGCTTTGGAGAGGGCTGTTTTAACCTGAGTGTCTGTGATTTCAGGGCACTACATTCTTCTGGTATGGTTATAGGCCCTTTTGGGGGTGAGAGAGGGGTGATGTTTGCATTGAACCTGTCTGCCAGGATGTTGGCGATATCGGTCGATTCATTGTATTTTTGTGCCATTCTGCACTAACTCCAAGCAGATCTGAGAATTGCCACTTAGATTCGTGACATAGCTAAAGAATGCCTTGTGGTTATCTTTGGAGTCCTTGGCAATTTTTCTTTCAAAGCTCGCCTTGGATGATTTTATGAAGGATCGTAGTTTCTTTCTTGATACTGATCAGGGATTTCTTCCCTTCTTGGGATTTTGCTCTTTTCTGTACTAGTTTTCTCCTTCTATTGTATAGCTTGTTTATGGCAGGGGTCCACCAGACTGGTTTCTTTTTCTTGGAAGAGTGAGTCTTGGTTTTGCTTGGGATAGCACAATCCATGCATTATTGTAGGTGCCCGTAGAGTGCATTAGTAAAGGATTTTGCAGCTTTGGCAGCGTTATCCTTTAGCATGGGGGATTTGAAACTTTCCACCTCGGTCTTAAGTAATGTGAAGTTTGCTTTTGAAAAGTTTTTCATGGTGGTTCCTTTGACCGGGGATCGGGACGGAATGTGGATATCCAGAGTGATTAGTTTATAGTCAGATCTAACCAGCGAGGGGTTGACCTCCAGTGTAGAACACCGGTCGCCCATGTTGGTGATGACCAGGTCCAATATGTTGTCACCTCTGGTGGAGGTGTTGACCAGTTTATCCAGGGCGTTTGAGTTTATAAATTCTAGGAAATGTTGGGCAAGGGAGTTAGTACTTGAGTAGATGTTCATTGTGCATACAGCTGCAGTAATCACAGATGGGTTCTCTGCTGTCAGGCGGGTCCTCGGTCGGCCGAATTCCAAAGTCTAGGTCCGGCGTCAGTTGTCGACGCTTTCTTTCCTGACATCAGTGCGACAGGGGTATATAAGACACAGCCGACGCCATATTCTTCAGTCTTTTTTGCCGCGCGGTGCCGGAAGCAGAAGCAGTTCGCAAGTGCCGGTCAGCCAGCTCCTGAAATTACGAATAATTGGAAACCAAAGTCTTCTTTAAAGCTAAGTACCCCGTTGGGGAAACTTTTCTTGCCTCAGACCGATGTCAGACAAAGTTAACAATTGTATTTCTTGTGGGAAGCAAATACCGCATAAGGATTTCCATTCCCTCTGCATACCTTGTTTAGGCCCAGACCACGACGTCTTGGCTTGTCGCTTTTGCGCTACTTTCAATAAACGCACTATTAAGCGTCGGGCGGAGTTCGCCCAGCACTTCTTTGGTAAAGCCTTTGATTATAAAATGTCGTCGGATACTCTGACTACCGGTTTGTCCAAAAAACGTAAGGACAAAGACCGACACGCGAGGCCCGCGGTCTCCACCGACACCACGCCAAAACCGGCGACACATGGTCCGGTTCTCAGCGAGGCACCTACGCAGCCCCTGACTACCGACGACACTTCTTTGGTGGTGTCCTCTGTAACCGAGACCGCTGGTACCTCGGCCCATACCCAGACTACAACCACCGAAGCCACTGTGAGTGTTGAGCCTCCTAATGTGGATAGGTCCACTTCCACCCATGGTGTCTTTAGACCCTCATCTTTCTTCTCCTTTAAGGCCTTTACTAAGTCCAAATCAGCCATGCATCCCAAGAGGCCTGTTGCACAGGGCCCATCTCCAGGCCCCATGCCTAAAAAGCAGATGCTAAAAATGACTGAAGATTTAATTACTCTTATCAGGGGTTCCCAGCCCCCTCCAGACAAGAGACCCAGAGTGGAGGAAGCTTCTCCCTCTTCTGACCAGGATTCCTTTTTTTCAGAACATTCTGATGAAGAGGAACATTTGTACTCCCCTTTTGAAGATTCTGATGCTGAGCAGTCCATTCCTTCTGTATCTCCCCCAGAGGATTTCTTTTTTGGGGAAACCTTGCACACTTTGAGGGAACACTTCCATTGGGAAGGCCAAGACTTTTCTGATTCCAAGAAAAGACTTAGTGAATTTCTTTTGTTACCTCAGCACAGACCTCTGGCAGTACCTCCTGTCTTGGGCATACTTGATGATGTTTACTCGGAGGCTTGCCTAAATCCGGATTCCCTGCCTCCTGCCCCAGTCAAGCCTGATAGGTACTACAGAGTTCCTAACTCTCACCAATTTCTTTACAAAAGCCATAATGCTGACCCTGAAACCATTTCTCAAGGCCCCAAGGGAATGAAGGCCTCTACTGCTAAGAATCCACTACCTTACGAAAGAGAGTCTAGATCCTTAGAAAGGTGGGGAAAAAGGTATATACCTCGGCCACCCTAGCCATGAGGGCCTTAAATTGTCAGTTCCATATGCTTAAATATCAGCAGTTTCTGTTATCACAATTAAGAAATAAGATGTTTCAACCTAAACAACCAGATTTAAAGGAGTTGCAGGATATGATGCATAGTGCAGAACAAGTGGGTAAACACACCTTACAATGTGGCTATGATGCTCTAGAGGCCTCAAGTAGAGCTGCTGTTACAGGATCAGTCATTCGTAGACATGCCTGGCTTAGGGAACAAACCTTGCCTGACCATGTTAAAGCTAAGCTACTAGATGCTCCTTTACAAAAGGATGTATTATTTGGTACTAATGCTGAGGAGATACTACGGAAAATGGAAGAAAAAGCTAAATCTATGCAAACGGTCAAAGCTTTTCTACAGGTTCAGCCACCACGTTTTAGCAGAAATTGGCCTTCAAAGAACTGGTCCTTTCCAGCCATGGACAAGCCACAAAGAGGTAGATACAGGTGCACAAGGGGCAGAGGACAACCTCAAGGATCATATAGAGGCAGACAATGGCAAACTCCAGCAACAAGAGGTGGCGAAGACAGTGCACAGCAATACAGGAAACAAACCCAATGACTTCCCCCTTTTCATGCCAAGCAAGTCTCAGCTGGCAGCACCCTTGGGAGGAAAGCTGCCATTATTTACAAGAAATTGGCATACTATCACAACAGACAAATGGATCCTGGACATTATAAACAGAGGCTACAGATTTCATTTTCACACTCTCCCAAAAATGAGAGGCATGCCGAACCTGCCACACAATCAAAGGGCAGAGGCTCAAGTACAAATTTCAAAGCTTATGGCCATGAAAGCTATTCAAGAGGTACCTCCTCACGAACAAGGTCAAGGTTTTTATTCCAGACTTTTTCTGGTACCAAGGAAAGGAACCGACTGGAGACCCATTTTGGACTTATCCATCCTAAACACATTTCTACTGCACCAAAATTCAAGATGCTCACATTACAGCAGCTTCTTCCCATGCTGGGCAAGGAGTTTTGGCTGGTAACACTGGACCTCAAGGAGGCATACCTGCATGTCCCAATCAGACAAAGCTGCAGAAGATACCTCAGATTTCTTGCAGGTTCAATCCACTATCAATTCTCTGCATTTCCCTTTGGCTTATCTACTGCGCCCAGAGTATTCACGAAATGCCTGGCATCAGTAATTGCCTACTGCAGACTTCAAGAGATACAAATTTACCCTTATTTGGATGACTGCCTGATCCAAGCGGACAACAAGCACATACTTCTGGAACATCTGGCTTATGTAACACGGTTATTGAATTCTCTGGGATACACGGTCAACAAGGAGAAATCCAGGCTAACACCATCTCAGAAAATAACTTTCCAGGGTGCCAACTTGGACACAAAAACCCAGATGGCCTATCTTATGCCAGAAAAACAAGGGCAACTAACTCTTTACTTCAAAATACTAGCAAATTGTACCAGGCTCACTGCAAGGAAAATCCTGCAGGCTCTGGGCTTCATGGCATCTTGCATTCTTCTAATCCCATGTGCAAAGTTGCATATGAGGAAACTTCAATGGTACCTAAAAAACCTATGGTCTCAACACAGCCACAGTTTGGAAACAATAATACCAATAATTCCATGTTTGCAAAAGGAATTTCTATGGTGGGCCCAAGCATGCCAAACAAACACAGGTCTTCCATTCTGCAAGCCTCAAGCAAATCAAGTCATCACAGCAGACACCTCAGATTACGCCTGGGGGGCGCACATGACAGACAGGTGCATTCAGGGCAAATGGTCCCAAAAGGAAAAGCACCTTCACATCAATCAGAAAGAAATGCTAGCAGTGATAAATGCAATTACAATTTTCAAGGACCTCCTGCATCCAGGGCAAATATTGATAAGAACAGACAACACCACAGTAATGTGGTACATAAACAAACAAGGTGGAACACAGTCATACCCCCTGTGCAGGCTAGCCATGTCACTTTGGAACTTGGCTCTGGAATGGCAAATCAAACTTCAAGCACAGTACTTGCCAGGATTGGAAAACACGCTGGCAGACAATCTAAGCAGAAATATGACAGATCCACACGAATGGAAGTTGCATCCTCAAGTGTTTACAAAAATAATACAAGCGTGGGGAAGACCAGACATAGATCTCTTCGCCTCCCACAGGAATCAGTTGAAAAAGTTCTGTTCAAAGACCTTTCATCCAAAGGCCTGGAGAGTGGACGCCCTTTCTATCAGTTGGGCAACATGGACAGTTTACGCTTTCCCACCTTTGCCTCTTCTGCCCAAGGTGCTCTTGAAAGCAAGAGCAGACAGATCGAAGATGATACTGATTGCTCCAGACTGGCCAAGACAACACTGGTACCCACTCCTGAGGAGCCTAACACATACTCCTCCCTGGACTCTACCTCTAATGCCTCTTCTACTGACTCAGCACAGCTACAAAACTCTTCACAGTCAGCTGAAAACTCTCAATCTGGCTGCATGGAAAATTCCTTAACACCACCACAGACCCTACTTTCTAAAGAGGTGCAGGATGTCATTTTGGAGGCCAGAAGGCCATCTACTAGAAAGGCTTACTCCGCAAAATGGAAACGTTTTTGCGCTTGGAATGAGAAAAAAGGCCAGGATCCTAGAAAACTGAATTTGCCTCCGATATTACAGTATCTAGCTGAGCTGTTGAATAGTGGACTTTCATTTTCCTCCATCAAAATTCATGCCTCAGCCATTTCTGCAGAATACAACACTGATCCACCCTTATTCTCTCACCCACTTTTAAGACAGTTCCTCAGAGGAGCTAAGAATATAAGACCTCCAAGGAAACAACCAATACCAAGCTGGGATCTTAACTACATCCTAGAAAAATTAACATTGCCTCCCTTTGAACCAGCTGCCTCAACAGATTTGCAATATTTGTCCTGGAAAACAGCCTTCCTTCTGGCCATTACCTCAGCTCGTAGGGTTTCGGAACTTCAAGCCCTCATGGCTGTGCAGCCCTTTCTCATCTTCCATCAAGACAGGGTTTCCCTACGAACCAACCCTTCATTTATGCCTAAGGTAGTATCCAGGGTAGCTTTAAATCAGGCCATACACTTACCTACCTTTTACCCCAATCCTCAAAACAAAGGGGAAAGGCTGCTACATTCCTTAGACATCCATAGACAGCTACATTACTATTTGGACAGAACACAGCCCTTCAGGAAATCAGAACATCTTTTTGTGTCCTATGCTGTAGGAGCTCAAGGGAAGCCAATTTCCAAACAGACAATTTCAAAATGGATAGGCCATTGCATACGGTTGTGTTACTCCTTTCATGGCAAACTTGTTCCTACAGGCATCAGATCCCACTCCACAAGGGCCACAGCTACCTCTACAGCCTTCCTCAGAGGAGTCCCTACCAAAGATATTTTGGAGGCAGCCATGTGGAGTTCTGTGCATACCTTCACAAAACACTACCACCCGCCTTTATATTCCAAGACTAGAGCAGGCTTTGCCACTGCTGTGCTGCAGGGCATTCTGGCTGCTCCCAGGTCCACCTAGTGCCTACCACCCTGTGCTTAGCTTTGGGATTCTACCCGTCTGTGATTACTGCAGCTGTATGCACGATGAACATAGTACAGTTTTGTACCTACCATAAATGTAGATGTTCGAGTGCTAATACAGCTGCAGTACAGGTTTCCCTCCCTCCTTCCCCTCTTGGTAAAGGACTAGTGGCTAACACCTCCTCATACAACCTAATTTGGGTTATCCTCCTATGGTGTATTTGCTTGCAACTACTGTTTTTTGATTACATTGCATTGCTTGAATATATATATATATATATATATATATATATATATATATTTATAATTTATGTATTGCCTTTCTTCTGGGGGCACCTGACATCTGGGGCAAGAAAGACTGAAGAATATGGCATCGGCTGTGTCTTATATACCCCTGTCGCACTGACGTCAGGAAAGAAAGCTACAACAACCGACGCCGGACCTAGACTTTGGAATTCGGCCGACCGAGGACCCGCCTGACGGCAGAGAACCCATCTGTGATTACTGCAGCTGTATTAGCACTCGAACATCTACATTTATGGTAGGTACAAAACTGTACTTTCTCCCAGTTAATGTTTGGGTAATTGAAATCACCCAATATTAGGGTGTTTGGTAGGACCTTTATGTTTCCCAGTTTTTCCAGAAATGCAGAATGGGAGTCCTGGGACATGGTGGGTGATCTGTAGCAAGCTACAATTTAAATTGCAGTTCTGCCCATTGTTAGTTGTATGTGGATGATCTCTGAAGCATCATGCTGTGCTACTAACCTGGAGGTGAGGCTATCCTCGATGAATATGCCCCACCTTTTGTATTTCGGTCCGGGTTTTGTGGCCAATATGTATGGTAAGAGTTGTAGCCTGTTAGTGATGGGGTGCTCTCTGAAGCCTTAAACCAGGTGTCTGTTACTGCACATATATCGATTTCCTCCATACTGAGGAATGGCTTGAGTGCATGCATTTTGAGGTTTAGACTTCTGGCATTGAGTAGCATTACCCTTAGTTTTTTGTTACTTGTGCTATTTATGGTGGTGGGTTTGTCTTTTGAACCTTGCCTAAAAAGGCACTATGGGGGTGGCAAGAGCCTTGGCCAGTATTCGAAAGCTTAATGGTGACAGGTGCATGCCATCTCTAGCGAAGCAGCATGGCTTGTCAAGCATGTCATCCCAGGCTGACAGACACTGGAACCCCTTTGAATGACACCAGAAGCTTAGCCAGTTGTTGAAATTGATAATTTTTTCTTTATACCGTGGTATCATTCTTGGTGAGGGCAGGATGCTACTCAGGGTCAGGGTCATACCGGCCTGGGCTACGTGATCAGAGAGCTCTTCCATGCCTCTTTTCAGGTAGTCCAGGGAGGTATGGCTCAGGTCATTCACACTAACATGGACAATGACAGATTCATATTTGTACTTGTTCTGGAGTGACCTGAGTGCTTGTGTTATGTGGCGGATCCTGGCACCCGACAGGCAGCCATCTCAGCCTAGTGAGTGGGACGTCAGTGTGCCTGACTATAGAGTTACCTATTACTAGTGTGTTGGGTATGTTATTTTGCCTTAAGGGCTGTGATTGCATGGCACACTGGTTTTGTGAAGTATGTGTTTCATGGTTTGTGTTGGGGGTTGGAGGTTGCTTGAATGTCTGCTTTGGAGGTCTCTGTTGCTTTTGCAGATTTTTATTTAGAGCCTCCAAGTATGTTTACATGTATTTATGTGTGTTGTTTGCCGGTGCTGGTTTCATAGGTCTATGTGAGACTGGTGGTGTGATGCAAGTAATTCCCTTCTCCTCTTGACTGTCTGGTCCAGTCTTGGGTTGAGAGAGCTTAGCCTCCAGATGTTCTTCGTGTTTCACTGTTGCAGTCATTACATTTGAGTAATCTGCTGGCAGGTTGCCCTCAGTCTGCCTGAATAACAAAGTCTTGCGTCCTGCGTCAGTTGCTGTCTCCTCTTCCATGACGTCAGGTCAACAGGGGTATAAAACATGCAGCCGACACCATTTTAATCGGTCTTTATTGCTGCGTGGTGCCCGAAGCAGAAGCAGTTCGCAAGTGCCGGTTGGCCGACTCCTGAATTTTTCTTTTTCGAGTTTCAGTCTTCGAACCTTCGAGTCTTCAAACTAAAGATAAGTACCCCGTTGGGGAAACTTTTTCTTGCTCCTTACCGATGTCAGTAAAAGTTAATAATTGTATTACTTGTGGGAAGCAAATACCTCATAAGGATTTTCATTTGTACTGTATTCCTTGCCTAGGCCCTGATCACAACATGCCTTGCTGTCAGTTTTGTGATAAAATTTAACCAACGCACTATTAAGCGTCTGTATATTTTTGCTTCTAAATACTTTGGTTCAAGATTTAACTTTCATGAAATGTCAGTTAATAATCCGACTACTGGAATTCACAAAAACACAGGGAAAAAGGCAGAGACAGACCGTCAAGGTCCAAAACCAATGACGAAGCTTCTCCTAAGCCAGTCACCAGGTCGCCGGTACTCAGTGAGGCGCTTTCGCAGCCCCTGATGCCCTCTACTTTTGACTCGCAGGCCTCTACTGAGACCCATTCGGATCCGGTATGTCGCAAGATTCTGCAAGTATTGAACCTGCGGATGTCTCTCCCTTGGATGGGTCTGGAGCCGCTGAGCAGGCACCGGCTTCTGAGGGTATTTTCAGGCCTCAACATTTGTATATTAAACCGACGCCATCATCAAAAACAAGGCTAAAACCTACTTCTATGTCTAAAAAAACGACACATGAGCCATGTGCTCAGGCCCCTATGCCTAAAAAATAAATGATCAAAATGGCTGAGCATTTAATTACCTTGATCAGGGATTCCCAACCCTCCACCCTGCTAAGAGGCCTAGGCAAGGCACTGATTATGACTCTTCAGATCAGGTTTCCATTTCTTCTGATTCCTCTTCTGATCAGGAATTTTCTATCCCACCTTATGAGGACTCTGATGCAGAGAAATCCATCCCTTCTGCTTCTCCTCCTGAGGATTACTCGTTTGGAGAGACTTTGCATACTTTAAGGGAACATTTTCATTGGGAGAGTCAGGACTTCTCAGAATCCAAAAAGAGGCTTAGGGATTTTCTTCTTCTTCCTCAGCATAGGCCTTTGGCTATACCTCCTGTATTAGACATTGTTGATGATGTTTTCTCTGAATCAAGCATGGCTCCTGATTCCCTGCCTCCAGCTCCTAGTAAGCCAGACAGATATTACAGGGTTCCTGACTCCCACAAATTTCTTTTCAAAAATCCTGCTGCTGACCCTGAAACTATTTTTCAGCGTCCCAAGGGTGTTAAGGTTTCTATAGCCAAAAATCCTACCCCTTCAGATAGAGACTCCAGGGCGCTGGATAGATGGGGTAAGAAGGTTTATACATCTGCAACCTTGGCAATCAGAGCTTTAAACTGCCTGTTTCATATGCTTAAATATCAACAGCATGTTATGGGCTTACTGAAACAGAAATTTATGTTGATTTCTAATTGTGTGGAAAATAAAGAGTTACAGGATTTATTGCATTCAGCAGAACAGGTTGGAAAGCATACTTTGCAATGTGGTTTTGATTCCTTGGAAGCCTCTTGCAGGGCTGCCATAACTGGATTTGTGATAAGAAGGCATGCTTGGCTCAAGGAGCAAAATCTGCCTGATCATGTTAAAGCTAAATTGTTGGATGCTCCTTTACAGCAGGACAGTCTGTTTGGTAATAAGGCAAAAGAGATTTTAAAAAAGATGGAAGACAAAGCTAAATCTATGCAAACTGTAAAAGATTTCTTGCAAGTGCAGCCACCCAGGTTCAGTAGACACTGGCCTACTAAGAATTGGTCCTTTCCAGTGTTCAACAGAGCCACTCAGGCCAAACCCAGACACTCCAAAGTCTCCAGATTTCAGTCACAGGGATCATACAGGTCAAAACAATGGTGTGCCTCCACCTCCAAATCAGGAGGTAGCAAAGCACCACCCTACAGTAAACAGTCTCAGTGACTTTCCTCTGCCATCTCCAAGTGCTTATTTCTTGGCAGCCCCTTTGGGGGGAAAACTAGCACTTCATGTTCAAAATTGGCATTTAATTACACAGGACAAGTGGGTTTTAAATATAGTATACCAGGGGTACAGATTTCATTTTCATACGTTGCCATTTCCAAACGGATGGCCAGATCTGCCACCAAATCAGTGGGCAGAGGCCTAAAAACAAGTTATGTCCCTCATGGATATGGGGGCTATTCAACTAGTACCAGAAAAGGAAAAAGGACAAGGGTTTTATTCAAGACTTTTCCTGATACCCAGAAAAGACAAATCATGGCATCCAGTTCTGGACTTATTCATTCTAAATACTTTCCTGGACATTCCAAAATTCAAAATGCTGACTTTACAACAGCTACTGCCAATGCTAGGCAAGAATGCCTGGTTGGTAACCCTAGACTTAAAAGAGGCATACCTGCATATCCCAATCAGGGAATCTTGCAGAAGATATCTCCACTTCAAAGCATGCTATTTGCATTACCAGTTCTCTGCACTGCCCTTTTGCTTATCTACTGCACCCAGGGTCTTCACAAATTGCCTGGCACCAGTAATTGCATTTTGCAGACAAAGAAACATTCAAATGTATCCATATCTGGACGATTGTCTCTTTCAGGCAGAGGACAAGGACACTCTTCTTCAGCATCTGGCATTTGTAAAAAGGCTTCTAGCATGCCTTGGGTACACCATAAATGAAAAGAAATCACAACTGGTACCTTCTCAAATAATTACATTCCTGGGTGCAAGCTTGAATACAACTGCCTAGATGGCTTACCTCACGCCAGACAAACAAATTCAATTGACAACATACTTCAGACAAGTGGCAACAAAAACCCAGCTATCTGCAAGACAAATTCTGCATGCTTTGGGATTCATGGCATGCTGCATTCTACTAATTCCATGTGCAAGACTGCATATGAGGAAACTTCAATGGTACCTAAAAAGCTTATGGAGTCAGCATTGTCACAGCCTGGAAACAATGATTCCTCTCATTCCCTGCCTGCAACAGGAGTTCCTTTGGTGGGCAGGGGCATGTCACCAAAACAAGGGGCTATCATTCATTCTATACCCTGCCACCCAAACCCTAACTACATATGTATCAGACTATGCTTGGGGGGCCCATCTGGCAGGGAGATGCATTCAGGGGAAATGGAGCCCAAATCAAATGCATCCTCATATCAACCAGAAAGAAATGCTAGCTGTACAGAATTCTCTGACAGCTTTCAAGGACTTCCTTCATCCAGGACAACTACTGATAAAGATGGACAACACCACAGTTATGTGGTACATAAACAAGCAGGGGGGTACCCACTCCTACCCCTTTTGCAGACTAGCCATGGCCTTGTGGAACACAGCCTTGACTTACCAAATACATCTTCAAGCTCAACTCCTGCCAGGAAAGCAAAATACTCTGGCAGACGACCTAAGCAGAAATCTTATGGACCTACATGAATGGAAACTGGATCCACAAATCTTCAGCATGATGACACGAAAATGGGGGAGCCCAGACATAGATCTATTTGCCTCTTCCCAAAACTATCAGTTGGACAAATTCTGCACAAGAACTCGTCACAAAAAAGCTTGGAAAGTGGATGTTCTATCCTTCAGCTGGAAAAGCCTATCAGTCTATGCCCCCCCCCCCCCACGCCTCTACTCTCCAAGGTTTTACTAAAAGTCAGACAGGAAAAAACAAAAATGATTCTGATTGCTCCAGACTGGCCTCGCCAACACTGGTACCCGCTTCTAAGGAACATGTCACACCTTCCACCGTGGTACTTGCCTCAAACACCTCATCTATTGTCTCAGCAGAACTATCAAATTCTCCACACTCAACTCCGAACTCTGAATCTTGCAGCATGGCTAATCAACTAATTTCAGTAATCACATCTCTCAGTAAACCTGTGATGGATGTCATTTTGGAGGCTAGAAGGCCTAGTACTAGAAAATCTTATGCTGATAAATGGAAGAGATTCTGTGCTTGGAACCAAGCACAAGGAATAGACACAACAAAGCCCGATATTCCTCAGATTTTGCAATACTTAACTGAGATGCTTCACAAGGGCCTATCTTTTTCTTCAATAAAAATCCATGCCTCTGCCATCTCGGCTCAGTACAACACAGAGCCTCCTCTTTTTTCTCATCCCCTGCTAAAGCAGTACCTCAGAGGGGCCAAAAATTTAAGGCCTCCCAGGAGAGCACCGACTCCTGCATGGGACCTCAATTTTGTGCTGGAAAATCTCATCCTACCTCCTTTTGAACCAGCTAATACTGCGGATATAAAATTTCTTTCTTGGAAGACAGCCTTTCTTTTAGCAGTCATTTCAGCTAGAAGGGTTTCAGAACTACAGGCTGTCATGGCAGTGGAGCCTTTCACTATCTTTTACCCAGACAGGGTGGCCCTTAGGACTAATCCTTCTTTTATGCCTAAGGTGGTATCCAGTGTGGCTCTTAACCAGACCATTCACCTGCCAACTTTTTTCCCAAATCCGCAGAACATGGGGGAGCGGATTCTGCATTCATTGGATGTACACAAACAACTAAGATTCTGCTTAAACAAGACAAAATCTCTAAGAAAGTCTGAGCAGCTACTGGTGGCATTTGCTGCAGGAACAGAGGGGAAGGCTATATCTAAGCAGACTATTTCAAAATGGATAAGCCATTGTATTCGTTTCTGCTACTTGCACCATGGTAAGCCTGTGCCCAAGGGGATCAGATCCCATTCCACCAGGGCTGCTTCTACTTCTGCAGCCTTTCTCAGAGGGCTTCCTACCAGAGACATTCTAGAAGCTGCTACTTGGAGCTCAGTTCATAAGTTCATAAAGCATTAACATTTACCTCTCTTTTCTAAATCCAGGGCAGGCTTTGCCACTGCAGTCCTGCAGGGCCTTATAGCTGCTCCTAATGCTGTTTAATTCCATTCCCTCATCCATAGCTTTGGGATTCTACCCAAATGTAATGACTGCAACAGTGAAACAAGAGGAACATAGTACAGTTGTGTACACCTACCATAAATGTAGATGTTCGAGTGTATTCACTGTTGCAGTCCGGGTTACCCACCCGCCAACCCCCTTTCTTCTCTGTTATTATTCCTCTTCTTTCCTTCACTATGCTCAAAAGCCTTTGTGGTGTATTTGCTTTTAGTTGAAGTTATATTTTTTGTGTTCTAGAATACATGTGTGCATATATATTAATATATATATATATATATATTTATATATATATATATATATATATATATATATATATATATATATATATATATATATATATATTTATTTTTCTGCTCCCCATTTGGGCACCTGACATCTGGGGCAAGAAAAACTGATTAAAATGGTGTTGGCTGCATGTTTTATACCCCTGATGACCTGACAGCATGGAAGAGGAGACAGCAACTGATGCAGGACTCAAGACTTTGTTATTCAGGCCGATTGAGGGCAACCTGCCAGCAGATTACCCAAATGTAATGACTGCAACAGTGAATACACTCGAACATCTACATGTATGGTAAGTGTACACAACTGTACTTTTGGCTGTATAATTGCATCTCTCGCATGTATTACTGTTTGGTGGTAGGAGGAGAGGGTTGTCTGTGTACATGAGGCAGTTGTAACATTGCCTCAAAATGCCCAGATTCACCAGTTGGACCGGAGAGTACATCTGAAACAGCCCTTTGGACATGCCTGGATAGGTACAGTGAGCTGTTTTACTGATTGGCTGGTAAAGTCGAATAGAGAGCCTTGTCCTTCTCTACAGTATAGGGTGGTCTAGTGTTAAGGTTTATTAGTGTTTGCTATGAGTTTTGAGCAAGTGCCGTGCTGAGAAGTGAATGGTTTGAATGCTTAAGTTGATAGTTTGTCTGGTTTCAAGGGAAAAATTGAAGAGCAGACTTTGTGGATCGGGGAATAGTTATACCCTAGCTAAGCGGCGCTACCCGGCACGCAAAACCGCACTAATGCGGATTTTATAGCCGGGAAATGAAAGAGATAGAAATTAGCCCAAAATGGCCAATAAACTACTAATTTCTGGGCTGAAACCACTCCTCCAGGGACAGGTAGGCTGCTCAAAGCTTCCCTCTCTCACAGGTGAACAGAGAAACTTCCTTCTATCCAAGTAAGGCATGGGCAAACACAGCCCTGAATTCAGCACTAACCTGAAAACTGGACTATACTAGCTTAGAAAGGTGGGAAAACAAGTATATATATATATATATATATATATATATATATATATTTTTTTTTTCAGAAAATAAAGCAGATATAAAAGTAATCAAACTATATTAACATAAACATTATACTTCACATATATTGCTGTATACCATATAACCTACGCAATATTGCATAAATGATCCAATTCCTGCTTTTTTTTTTTTAAACAAAAATCATCTTCATTAAACCATCACTTACTGTATAGACAGTCATACATTTTTATGTAAATGAAAACAAACCACACCAACACAATCTTAGTCACAAACATTTTACATCACAAATCATACTGACACACGCCTGGTTGCAAACGTTATATATCACTTATAATCTACCCAGTCTGTCTCATTCAGACATTACATAGCTCATGTAAGTCCTGCTGCCTTTTAGGCCTCGTTCCTTCCTTGTATCTTTTATTCCCACAATTCCCATTTTTCCTATGTAGTTTACTCCTACCCTTTTCTAAATATCTCAATTCCAGTTGTTTTATCTCTGTACTGTTGATCACCAAGGAGCCCGTGGTCTGCTTCTGCTACTGTTTGCTTCTGGTGAGAGAAGAAGCAAAGGGGCATTGTATTCCAGCAGCATGAAGCTGTGGTGAGACCAGCACTAACAGTAACCAGGTACTAACCAATCAGGTGTATCCCCTCTTTTCATCATTCTTGACAAAACTAATTCTTTCTTTTCTGCAAATACTGCTTGATTAGCTGCTGTCTAATCTGAATTCAGAATATCTCCCTAAATACTGCATCCATAAATCATCAGGGTCTTCTTATTAGTTTCCCCTCAAATGTTTGGCAATGTCTGTATAGACGCAAACACCTTAAGTTGATATTTTTCCTGTAAAAGCACCCTTGAAATTTCACCAGTACCTAGTTGCACACAGGGCTAGTAGTTTACAGTGACAAGCACTGTCCCCCGAGTTGTAAACCAGATACTCCTGACATTACCTTATATTCTCACCACAACCATGTAATCAGTATAAAAGGGCCTGTTGCCATGGATATGAACTTTCTGACTGTCTCCATTACCAACTTGGTGGATATGGGTATACTGAGATAATGTAGCAATTGCCTCATGTTTACTAAAACTAGCTGATTTTCAAACTAGTAAAGTATGTGAGCGATGTACTTACACAATGTCCCTGGATACAAAACTCTCACATAAAAGCACTCCTGATGTCATTCAGGTTGTCAGTAGTGCACACTCTGCACCCATCCCTTGCAGTTCAAAACAGACACATTAACCCACATATGCTGAGGCACTTAAATGTAACCTTCCTAAACCCCAAAGACCTAGATGAAGTAAACACAAAAATATCATCAACAGCCCCAAATGCACTCTTTCAAAACAACACCCACATTGACAAATAGAGCCACATGTCATGAAGCCTCTACTTCTAAACCCATAAGGCAAACCACCGCACAGTGCAACATTCTGGTTATTGGGGACTTAATTGTGAGGCACACTGATGATGCCCTCACCAGGCTAAGTAAGGAGAAAGTCACTGTCAGTTGCTTATCAGGGATAAGGTTCTGCCACATTATGCATGCACTGTGTTCATTGGATCACAAGTACTAGTATGACTCGGTCATAGTCCATGAGAATGTAAATTACCCAAGACGTACCTCCCTAGACTATGTGAGGGGAGACATCTTGGAACTCTCAGAATATGTGTCCCAGGCTAGTACGAGCCTAGCATTGAACAGCATTTTACCTTCTCCAAGGATGATGCCATAGTGTGAACAGAAAATGGCTGACTTTAATAATTGGCTTATTTTCTGGTGTCATTCTAAGGGGGTGCAGTATTTGTCAGCATGGAAGGAGACTGTCAACAGACCACACTGCTTTGCCAGGGATGGTCTGCACCTGTCCCCTCTAGGCTTTTGAATGTTAGCTAAAACATTGTCCTCCCCCAAAGTGCCTTTTTAGGCAATGCAAAACTGAAAGTACTTCTGACATAACAAATCAAAACCAAGAAAATCTAAAGGTGTTACTGCTGAGTGCTAGGAGTCAAAGCAATAAATTTCACTCCCTAGAAGCTCTCCTTGACCTAGAAAATGCTGACAACTGTGCAGTCAGTGAGATATGGTTTATAGCCATGTAGAGCACACCAGCAGTGTAAGACTATAATGCCTTCCACATATTTTGACCAACTACTACAGAGACAGGGACTAAAGGTGGAGGTGTCTCAAGTTACAGTAAAAAATAAATATACCTCAAGACTGGTCAAAAAGGACAGTGCACCAGAGCTTTACCACATTCAAATCACCATAAGCAAAATCCAGTGCAACTTCCTTGCAAGCTATTGGTCCCCCTCCATGACACAGGAAACCCATAACATGTATTTAAGCTTATTGGAAACACTTACCATCCAACCCAATACCATATTCATAGGGGAATTTAAGTACCTGTTAACTGGAAGTCCCATATGACACCAAATACGCAGGCAGAGATATTCCTGGATTTTGTCAATACAAACTCCCTAGACAAGATTGTCAGTACGCCAATTCGGGGTGCAAAAAGAGTTGGTTTGGTCCTCACTAATATGGGAGAGTGCTGCACATTCCCTAATTTAATGTCTTCTCTGAAGTAAAAATAAAACCAGGAAACCCATCAAACCTTGAAATGTACAGGAATTACTCTAAAGCTGACTTCTTACTGTTAAGTGATAAACTGGCAAAATTTCAAGCCCCCATAAACCCTGAGAACACTGTAAGCTATGCGGAACTGTTAACAGAAGTCCTATACAAGCATGTTAATAGCTGTACTCACCAGGAAGAAGTGCAGAACTAACTCAAACAACAAGCCACCTCAGTGGAATCACAACAGCAATAGGCTGCATAACAGAAGTAAAAACAATCATGGCAAAATTTAGGAGGCATAGCACCCAGCAGGATAAAACCACTCTCGTCAAACTAAACAAACAACTTGGAAGACAAATAAGGTCTAGCAAAGCCAAATTAGAAGTAAATTTGACCTGCAAGGACAACCACAAGGCATTCTTTAGTTATGTCTGCAACCTCAAAGGCAATATGAAATTGTGTGCAGAGCACACTGCTAATGGAGCCACATATAATTAACCAGAAGATATAGCAAACCTGTTGGCAGACAAATTCTGCTCTGACTTTACCCTTCACTTCCCCAAAACCTTCCTTCAGGAAAGCACATCAAATATAACTTCCCTTACACTCAGTAAGGAACAGGTCCTCAGTGTTCTCTCTAAGGCCAAGAATACTGCATCAAGTGGCCAAGACAATATGCCAGGATGTCTTCTAAATAGCATGAAATATGACTTATCAGGCCGTCTGCAATTGCTATTTAACTATAACCTCCAAAAGGCTTTGTGCCTCACAAATGGAGGTCAGAAACAGTCATTCCTCTGCACAAAAGTGGGCAGTCTACAGACGCTGCAAGCTACAGACCTGTAAGTCTCACTAGTCTCATATTCAAAGCCATGGAAATAATCTTTAATGACATATGGAAACCACCAAACACTGAACCCAACCCAGTTTGGTTTTGTCAAGGGCATCTCATGCCTTCACAGTATGGTAGACTTCTTTTAGAAGGTTATCAAGGCAATGGATGAGAGCAAAAATGGTTCACGCTGCCTACCTTGACCTGGCCAAGTCATTTGACACAGTACTCCACTCGAGCATTATTGAAAAACTCAAGAGGTTAGGTATAAACCTTTATGTCACCCAGTGGATAGTCACCTGGCTTACAGACAGGACCCAGGAAGTTAGAATTGGGGAGTTCACCTCTACAAAAAGCCCGTCACAAAAGGAGTCCATCAGGGATCAGTCCTGGGACCGCTCCTGTTGGCATTTACTTCTCTGAAGTCAAGGCCAATGTCAAGGCCCTATGGCTGACTAAATTTGTAGATGACTACAGATTAAGAGCAGTCATAGAATCTCCCACCCACACTAATGTTCTCTAGGAAGAGCAGATACACACAGATAACTTGTGTTAGAGCCATGGACTAAAATACAATGCCGAGAAATGCATAATGGAAATAATCTTTAATGACATATGGAAACCTCCAAACACTGAACCCAACCCAGTTTGGTTTTGTCAAGGGCATCTCATGCCTTCACAGTATGGTAGACTTCTTTTAGAAGGTTATCAAGGCAATGGATGAGAGCAAAAATGGTTCACACTGCCTACCTTGACCTGGCCAAGTCATTTGACACAGTACTCCACTCGAGCATTATTGAAAACTCAAGAGGTTAGGTATAAACCTTTATGTCACCCAGTGGATAGTCAGCTGGCTTACAGACAGGACCCAGGAAGTTAGAATTGGGGAGTTCACCTCTACAAAAAGCCCGTCACAAAAGGAGTCCATCAGGGATCAGTCCTGGGGCCGCTCCTGTTGGCATTTACTTCTCTGAAGTCAAGGCCAATGTCAAGGCCCTATGGCTGACTAAATTTGTAGATGACTACAGATTAAGAGCAGTCATAGAATCTCCCACCCACACTAATGTTCTCTAGGAAGAGCAGATACACACAGATAACTTGTGTTAGAGCCATGGACTAAAATACAATGCCGAGAAATGCATAATAGCATCCTTTGGGAAGTCATCCACTCCTGGTTAGTATCATATTGACAACACGACCATTAGAGTCGACCCAGTAGTCAGGGACTTGGGGAGACACATGGACAGTAATCTAGCCTTTGACCATCATGTGTGTACAGTAGTGAGGAAACCATTCAATGCTGTACAGGTTATAAACAAAGGTATGGCATGTAGGTGCAAGAAGGTCATTATTCCACTGTATTCAGCATTTATCAGACCTGTCACTGAGTACAATGCACTCCTTTGTATGTAACTAACTAGGTACAGCCAACAATAGGTGTATCCAAAGAGGTTCTTTACTAAAAGAATACAGGGCTTTAAGTAGCATGTCCTATGCATACCGCCTCAAAGCCCAGTCCCTGTTGAGGGGAGATTTATGCCTTCTCTGGTTCAATGGATTTCTCATTCAGTGACTGAATGCAGACCCCATTGGTTGTATTATCAAGAGAGAGGACTTTAAATTGTGTTTTTTCATGAGAGAGGGATTTGGTGGAAAAAAGTAGTAGTTTGGTCATTTTTGGATTCAGCATGAGTTGTGAGTTATGAAGTTATGTTTCATTGGCTGTTAAAGCTTCCTGAGTAATTTTTTGGAGGTGTAGCATGTTGTCAGATGTGCAGATGAGAGTGGAATCATCTGTGTGTTGTATTAGGGTGGCCTTTTCTTTCAAAGTGTAGAGGGTGATGTTGAAAATTTTAAAGAGGAGAGGACCAAGGACAGTGCCTTGTGGAACACCAGTGGTGACTTGGAGTGCCATTTTTACTGACTGATACCTATCAGACCAAGTAGCTGTTGAACTACAAAAGGGTGGGCTGAAAGAGACCTAGTGAAGTCATTTGAAGAAGAGGTTTGCTGTGACAAACTGTGTCGAATACTTTAGACAAGTTTAGAAATAAGGAAGAGACTAGTTTGCCGTTATCTCTAGCTTTATTGAACGTATCAGTATAGGTTAAAATTGCAGTGCTAGTACTATGGGAAGGATGGACGACATGTTGTGTAGGAGATAGGTGTCCTTCCTGAAGGAGATAGTCTAGCAATTGTTTTTCAATACATTTTTCATGTATTTTGGCGAGGGAAGATAAGGTTGCTATAGGTCTAAAATTATTAATGCCTATTGAATGTCCTTCTTTGTGCAGTACTTTTTCAGAGAGAAGGAATGTGGGATTCTCGGATTGATCTATTTATAAGGATTGAGACAAGATAGGTAATGCTCTTGGCTTCTATTTTTAAGTATTCGCTTGAAAGGTCATCGGCTGAAGAAGAGCATGCTTTGTTTGTTTAAGAGAAGTTATATATAGGATGTGGGCAAAGGTTTGAAGGTGAAAGTGGATGTGACTGTTGGGCATGGTTGGGATTAGATGTTGAGGAATCGTTGGTTGGCAATGCTGTACAATCTTTAAAATAAGAGTTGAAGTGTATTGCAGTTTCAGGTGGTGTGTTACCAGGAAATGGGTTTGAGTTGGATTTTTGACCAAGATGTAAGATTTTTTGAATGGCTGTCCAAATATATTTAGGGTTGCATTTAGTACTATTTTGAAAGTTAATATAGTATATTTTTCTCTTCATTTATTTGCTTTTTAGTACGATTGCGTAGCATTTTAAATTTTTCAACATGGTGATGTATTTTATATTTTTCCATTCTTTCCATGCCTTTTCTATACCCTGCATTAGCAGTCTACTCTTTTTGGTTAGCCAAATTGCATCATTTGTTTTCAGTCTTTCCCTTTTAGGAGGTACAAGGTGTGACACAAGGGAAATACTGCCAGCCCAGGTAGCTGGAATTTTGTGGATAATTGTATGTCATTTGGAAATATTGATATGATTTATATGGAGATGTGATGGGGGAGATGCTGCCAGCCCAGCTATCTGGAATTTTGTAGGTGGTTGTATGTCATTTTTGAATACCAGCATGGTGCAATTGCTTGTGCTACCAAATGTATTGGAACTATATGTTGTGTGTGTGTGTTGGGCTGCTGGTGCAGAGGTGTGTGGTGAGCAGGGTTTGTGCAGTGCTGAGCTTCAGGGATGTGTCCACAGTGTACCCTGCTGGAAAATAGCAGAAATGTGTGTGGAATATATACCTGTGCAAGTGTGTGTGTTTTGATAGTGGAGACTGGAATATGGAGAGGTGACTTGCAGGACTTCAGGGGAATAAGTTGAGATTGAATTGTTTTGTGATGGTGCTGTAGGGGTTAGTTTCAATGCAGCAAGGAGACAGGATGTCTAGAACTAGGGTGCCTTCTGCATTGTTTTGTAAGTCTTTCATTGTTTTATGTCTTCTAGCAACTGAAAACATCTGAATGCTGTGTATTTTTCACAAGGAGATGTCAAATGCTACAATGGGGGGGGGGGGGAGGCTAGCTTGGGAACTTGGGTCCCTATTAGAAGAACAAAAGTCCAAAATATCGAATGCTGTAAACAGCAAAAATGCCGGACATCGATGTGTATTTTGTGAGATCGCAGTACAGTGAAGATTGAGAAATTTGCCCTTTCTTCACTGTAGTGCGATCTCAGAGTTGGTATATATAATTAGTGGGTGGTGTGGGGGGCGAAGCCCCCCACAATAAAGGGTTCAATGTCCAACATTTTCACTGTTTACAGCATTCAATTATATGAACTTTTGTTCATATAACATAGACCCTGGGAACTTTAGTCAGGTGACAATAAGCGATGTCATCGAAGCTAACCCAGCAGTAATATTTTATATTAATTTAAGAACTCTCTGAGAGAGAGAGAGAGACTGTGCATTTTGTATTTTGTCTTGGACTTAGCAAGAACATCCACTTATCATCATCATCTGCACTTGCCTTGCTGTAAGTAGGATTTAGGGAATAGCATCTCTTGACTCTTGCTGCCTTCCCCTCCCAAGTGAAGTCCTTCAGATCTTTATTAATTGCTATCTGGAAATTCTCCTGTGGTTGATAAAAATATGACTGATTTGTGTTTGATACTTTTATGGGACCAAAAACATTTTAACTGCTTGTATCTTACTATCCATATAACAAGGCTTCCATTTCCTCAGTTGTTGTATTATCTTTTGTTTAGTCTATTCTCACATATCCTTAGCTGCCACATCAGAATAATTTTTAATCCATATTCCTAAATACTTCATTTTATAATGTCCTCATAAGTATGGATATTGCTGAACCAGTTCATATGTGGGTACATAATATTGCTTTTGTTTTAGCTTTATTAATTTTATATCCCAAAAAGATGTGAAACTATCTCAAAATTTCTCACAATACTGCAATGTTTCTTTTTGGTTTTGGCAGGTATAAAATGTCATCTGCAAATAGAGCCAGCTTTTCTTGACTACTATACCAATTATATCCTTGAATTTCTGAGTCTCTTATTTTCTTTGCCAGTGGTTCTAAATATAATGAAAATAAAGGTGAAAGAAGGCACCCCTGCCTGGTTCCTCCCCTCAAGAAGAAATTATCAGGGAAGACTCCACCCACTTTAATTTTCGCCTCCCATCCATGATTTATCCTCCTAATCAACCTTATATTTTTTTCAGGAAATGCAAATGCTTCCATTGCCCTGCTCATAAAGTCCTCGCGTACTCTGTAAAATGCTTTCTCTGCATCACGACCCACCAATAACAATGGTATTTTCTTACATTCTGCTTCCCTCTGGATCATCAGTGTTCTGTTAATGTTATCAAATGTTTACTTCCCCTACATAAAACCACATTGACCATATCTATCAGTCTTGGCCATTACTTTTGCCATTCTTTTAGCCATTATGGGTATGGACACAGTGTAATCATGGTTTAGGATTGAAATGGGCCTGTATGAAGCTGGATCTGATGGATCTTTACCCTCTTTAACTATTAGGGCTACCACTTCTTTCTTCTAGGATATTGGTACTTCTCCTCTCAAAATACTGTTAAACAAAACCTTTCAAATCTTTCAGTTTTTCCCTCCTAGTTTCCAAACTTCCACAGGAATACCATCTTTTCCTGGGGACTTTCCTGTAGATGGGATACACATCACCATTTCTATCTCATCTCCTCCTATCCTAACCATTAGTAATTGAACCTTGGTATATTTAATTCTTCCATAAACATTTCTATTTGTATCTTTTCTTGATTTCCATGTTTCTCTGCTTTATACAGACTTTCACAGAATTTCAGAAATATTTCTTATACCTCAACAGAATCTCTTGTTACCTTCCTTGTTATAGGCTCATAAGCTTGACAACAGGCCTTTCTACTTTCTGTTGCCTGAGTTATGCTAAAAGTTTTTGTGCTCTAGTGTCATTATCAAAAAAGAGTTGCTTAACAGCAGTCTTTCTAAATTCTTGTATATTATCGAGGTAGTCCTTTTATGTTCTGCTTAGCATTCTGCAGTTGATCCTGTTCTTGTTCTGTGAGATTCCCCCTATTCTGCAATACTTTAACATTTACCAGTCCCTGTAAATAATTATTGTTACTTCTTAACCATAGCTCCCTTTCTTTTATTTCTACTGTCTTTTTAAACTCTACCTTAATTTTATCCAACTCCCTAGCTTTATTTTCAGAAGTAATTTCTATCCTCTTGAATAGCTCCTGAATAGTCTCCACTACCCATTCTTTAAATTCCTGTCTTTTCAACAGATAGATGGTAAAATGCCAGTATCTCATTTTTATTTTATTGCCCTGTGTTTTTATTTTAGTTATCGGAGCATGATCTGAAGTAGTTATTGGGTGTGTTTCAAGACCTGCAGTTAAATGCACATTTTATTGTGAAATGTATATTGTGTCTAGACTAGCCTAGTTTTTATATCTTGGGAAATAATGTGTAAACTCCCTGCAAACTCCTATTACCAAATTCACATCTTCTTTGCCAAATATTTTCATAAATTTCTTCACAAATCTACCAAGTGTGTCTTCTGTACCATAGCTGTTTGCACTCTGCATTTTTAATATAGTTCAGTATTCTTTCTTTTTTGTATTCATCTGTGATACAATTGACATTTAAAGACATTACAGAAGGCATCATTGTGTTAAAAAGTTATTACTCCCACCTTTTATGTATAACACCTTTTTTAAATGTCTAGTTCCAGTTTTTGTGTTACATGCATACACTGGCAGGTTAAACTTTTATATAGTAGTTTCTTGTCATATCCATTTGAGCCTATGTCACATCTTATAACATTTTTGTTTTATTGAACACCTTAAAAAAAAAAACAGTACCCAGTAAAAGCTATTGATTTAATACTAACACGCAAAACTATGTATGTCTTCAAATATTGAAGTTTTACCCTCCTAATAGGAACAAATGTCCCAAACTGACAGCCACACTGAGACTTGAGTTAACCTAAAAGAAAGGTTATCCATGCTAAGACCTATGGTGCAGCCTGTGCTTCTACTAAGTGCTAACTGTTTTTTGTTGTATATTTATAGCTCTAACAGCTTGGAAAACTCTGAATGCAGAGAACATTATTTCCTAGCTAGATCTTCGTGTTTCACTGTTGCAGTCATCACACTTGGGTTATCTGCCTGCAGATAGCCTTCAGTTGGCCCGAATACCAGAGACTTAGTATTTCTGCGTTGGTTGCTGTCACTCCAGGACTGAGGTCAGGTCATCAGGTGTATAAAAACAGGCAGCTGATGTCATTACATCAGTCTTTCTTGCAGAGAAGCCCAAAGCAGAAGCAGTTTGCACGAGTGCCGGTTGGCCTTTACCTGAGTTTTCGTTTCCAAATTGAATCATCCTGAAGTTTTTTAAAGCTAAGTACTCCATTGGGGATCCTTTTTTTCTTGCTCTAACCAATGTCAGAAAAAGTTAATTATCTCACCTGTGGAAAGCAAATACCACACCGAGATTTCGATTCTTACTGTACCACCTGTTTAGGCCCAGACCATGATGTACCTTGCTGTCGGTTTTGTGCCTTGTTCAACGCCCAAACTATTCATTATTGGGCCCTTATTGTTGCTAAATACTTTCGCTCTCAATCTCCGTATTCCAAAATGGCTTCGGTAAACTATCCGACTATCGATCTTATGAAAAAATGTAAGGATAAAGACAGAGACAGACCACACAGGTCCAAAACCGCCGCCGACGCTTCCGTTAAGCTAGTCGCCAGTTCACCGGTACTCATTGAGGCACTTTTGCAGCCCCTGATGCCCGCTTCGATGGAGTTGCAGGCCGCTACCAAGACCCGTTTGGTGTCCGGTATGCCGTGAGACCCTTCTTTGACTATGGAATCTGCAGATGTCTCTTCCTTGGATGGGTCTGGAGCCACTCTCCAGGCACCAGCTTCTGAGGAAGTTTTTCGCACTACCGATATTCGACTCAGACTGATGACTTCTTTCACGTCTTCTGTTTTGTCTAAAACTACCGAGGCCAAGAGTAAGAGCTACGCCTAAAAAAACGATGACCCAGACTGAAAAAACACCTGCTTCCTTGCCACATCATCAAAAGCTTAAGATGGCAGAAGACCTGATTATGCTGATAAGGGGAAGCCAGCCTTCTGCTAAGAGAAAAAGAGACCTGTCCCCAGCAGCTTTAACAGACCAAGGGTCCGACAACTCTGAGGTTTCTGAATATGAAGACATGCCTTTGTCTTCTGATGAGGATTCAGATGCAGAGGAATCCATTCCCTCTGATTCCCCTCCAGGGGGGTTTTCTTTTGGTGAAACCCTACATACCTTAAGAGAGCTTTTCCACTGGGAATGCCAAGACTATCTTCAGTCCAAAAATAGACTCAGAGAATTTCTAGATTTGCCACAACATAGACCTTTAGCAATACCCCCAGTTCTGGATGTTGTGGATGATGTGTTTGTGGAATCCAGCCTAACTGCTGATACTTTACCCCCTGCTCCAAGGAAACCAGACAGGTACTACAGAGTCCCTGACTCTCGCAAATTTATTTTCAAAAATCCTACTGCTGACCCAGAGGTCATTTCCCAGAGGGCTAAAGGTATAAAAGCAACTACAGCTAAGAATCCCACCACTTCGGACAGGGATTCCCGAGCTTTAGACAGATGGAGTAAAAAAGTATACACCTCTGCAACTCTCGCCATTAGGGCATTGAATTGCCAGTGTCACATGCTGAAATACCAGCAACATATGATGGAACTTATTAAGCAACAATTAGCTACCTTTACAGACTGTGCAGAAAATAAAGAATTACAAGAGCTTATGCATTCTGCAAGCCAAGTCAGCAAGCATACTTTGCAATGTGGTTTTGATGCCCTAGAAGCATCTTGCAGGGCAGCAGTCACTGGTTCTGTACTGAGAAGGCATGCTTGGCTTAAGGAGCAGACCTTCCCAGACCATGTCAAGTCAAAATTACTAGATGCCCCTTTGAATAAGGACAACCTGTTTGACACCAAAGCAGAAGAGGTTCTAAAAAAGATGGAAGAAAAGGCTAAATCTATGCAGACAGTCAAAGATTACTTATAAGTGCAGCCTCCTAGATTCAGTATGCATTGCCCCTCGAAACATTGGTCCTTTCCTGACCCCTCAAGGCCAGTCTCATGGTACGCAGAGATCTAAGCAATGGATTGCCTCTTCTTCAAAAACAGGGAGTGCTAAGCCACCCCCTTACGGAAAGAATTCACAATGACTTCTTTATTCCCCATGTCATCTCTGCCCAACTGTGCGTGCCCCTAGGAGGAAGACTTGCCCATCTTGCAAAAAACTGGACCTCCATCACCAAAGACCGATAGGTCCTCAACATTGTATCCCAGGGGTACAAATTTTACTTCCACTCATTGCCAACCCCAGTTATGGTAATAGTTGATATAAAAAATAGTAAATCAACTATTACCATAACTATTAGTATTATTAGAATTTCCCTTTATTCTTAGATTTATTACTACCACTATTTGGTTGTGAATGCTGGTTAGTATTTTTGCATAAGTATTTTACTATTGTCAGTGGATGGCTCAGTAATTAGAGAAGTTGGTTGCCTCTGTAAGTTAATTGATTAATCAACTAATTAACCCAGAGCGAAATGTATATATACTCACAATGTGATTACTTTTGTTGTCTGAAGAAATTTGCTGACAGAGCAAACGAAAAGAGCTTAATCTTATTAAATCTTTTTGGCTTTTACTGGTCTGCATTGGTTTTGCTGCTACCCGACTTGTTTACTAGCTTTTTCCAGGTCCTCGAGAAGCTTGTCTGAGGTGAACATGGACAGGATAGTGAGGAGGTTACTTAAGGCCCAGATCCAGATGGGGGTATTTCCTGCTCCGTCCCTGTTGGATTCATGAGCTACCCTTGTCATCCTGTCCTGACCCCTTCTCCAAACTGTCCCCTGGCTTCAGAGCCTAGGAATTCAGGACTACCATACATGTTGGATTCAGCGCAGAAGAAGCTTCCTTCCTTGAAACTTGCTTTGTTGGAGCAGATTGAGTCTCAGAGCCATGGAGTCGGTGTTGGGTCTGTGAGACTGGGATCAGCTCCATCCTTCTCGTAGCTATCCCTGCCCTTGGAGGCTTTGGTACTCAGTAGCTCAGGTCTGATCCCTTTATGGAGGCCAGGGATCTGGCATAAGTCCTGTCAGTTTCTTGTCAGTGGCTTTGGCTATGGGGTATTGGGATAGGGTTTGGTGTTTGTCTTTCTCATGTCCTGCCATGAGTCTTCCCATCCCTAGTGGCCTCCAAGACTTCCCTGCTTAGGAGGGATCACCCTCTTCTGATACCTCCCCAGAATACCCCGCTTATGAGGTTCCTCAGAAGAGGATATGTAAAAGTAGGCATATGGACTCTCCCATGGAGTCCTTAACCAAGGATACTGACTTTGATGAGGGAGAAGGATCCCCCAAATCCCCACCTGAGGATGTTTCCTTTGGAAACATCTTAGAAATTTTGAAGTAGAAAGGTGGGTGGTCTGCCCAACCTCCTTCCTCTGAGGAGTTAGTTCTCTCTTGGAGGCATTCAGGATGGGCCCATCTTTGTCCTGGGTGATCTCCTCATTGGATGCCATGGTGGATTTACTATCTCGCCGTGTGTGGAAGGAACCAGATGCCATCGAGCCCATTCCCAAGAGGCCCAATAGGTTTTTAGTTACCCCTACTGACAGGAAGTACGGGAGTAAGGGTCCTGTGGTTGATGCTATCATGATGGTGTTGGCCACCGGCAAGGAGTCCAGAGCATTGGACAGAATCAGGAAGCGCGTTTATGCCTCGGTAACTTTTGCGCTGAGGTCATTGAACTACACTCACTTCACTTGGCTTCAGAGGGACCTTGTCAATGAACTGACATTTTCCCTCTGAGTCCATGCCTGCAGAGGAATTTAAGAAAGTTTCTCCCAGGCTGGCCACTCCTTCATCGATCGCCAGTTCTTCAATAAGGTTAATCTCCAATACCACGGAGTGTACCACACAAGCAGCCATTTCAGGACTTTCCCTAAAGAGGCATGCCTGGACGAGGCTATGTGATTTTTGTGGAACCCTTCAAGGCATCATTTGTAAATGCTTGATTTGATGGTTCTTCCCTTTTTGGGCCTTCGGTCAGAGACACCTTCACCTGCAGCGAAAAGGACGAGAAGACCCTTTCTTCTGTCGGAATCAAGTTTTCCACCCCCCAGAGGTCCTTTTCCCGAAACCAGCATGGGAGTAAGTAAATGTGGTTTGGCAAGTCCCAAGGGGCTTTCCAGCACCCACATGGAGAGAGAACTCCCATGCAAAGGCAGAGGAGGAGGGTTTGATGGTAGATGCCACACCTTCACCTGCAGCGAAAAGGACGAGAAGACCCTTTCTTCTGTCGGAATCAAGTTTTCCACCCCCCAGAGGTCCTTTTCCCGAAACCAGCATGGGAGTAAGTAAATGTGGTTTGGCAAGTCCCAAGGGGCTTTCCAGCACCCACATGGAGAGAGAACTCCCATGCAAAGGCAGAGGAGGAGGGTTTGATGGTAGATGCCACCCCAGTGGCAGTCCACAGAAAGAACCACTTTCTGATAAGCCCTGCCAGCGCTCCTGAGGCCCTGCCTGACTGTTTGTCTCTGGAGGTAGTTGTGGGATGGTTAGCTTTGTACCCCGAATCCTGGACCCAGTTAACTCAAAAACATTGGGTGATAAGTGCAATATCCAGAAGTTTTTATACTCCCTTCTGTCTTACTCCTCTGAATTCAAGAAAGCTCCCAGACATGCCACCCTGTCAGTGGGAGCAGGCAGCACAGGAAATTCAGCAGTCCCTGCAAAAAGAGTCATCCAGGAGGTCCCAACTGAACAGAGAGGATTTGGAACCTACTCCTGTTTCTTTTTAGTGCCAAAAAAGACAGGGGACCTAAGACCCATTCTCGAGCTCAGCAAGTTAAATGAGTACGTAAAGAAAGTGAGGTGCCAAATAGTTATGGTTCAATCCATTTTGCCGTTGTTGCACAAGGATTACTGGAAGTGCTCAATAGATCTCAAGTATATGTACTATCACATCAAAATACACAGACACTCCAGGAGATTTCTACACTTCCAGCTGGAGCCGGTCATTAACAGTTCAGAGCACTGCCCTTTGGACTCACCACAGTCCCCCAGGTGTTCAACAAATGCATGGCAGTTATAGCTGCTCACCTGAGGCTCAAGGCATTCCAGGTGTTTCCATATCTAGACGATTGGCTCCTTGCCACCCCCACGAAGCATTGACTGATTCAGGCCAGGGACTGTTTACTCCAGTTAACGGATTTCTTGGACATCACTATAAACATTTACAAGTCCAATCTGACTTTGGTTCAGAACATAGGAGTTTATAGGTACACAGCTCAATACCAGACAGCAGATAGTTTCTCTTCCCCTACACTGTGTAGCCATTTTGAGAAATCAAGTCCAACAGTTATTAGTCAGTCAAGCCCCATCCACACATCTGATCTTACAGGTCTTGGGGGTCGATTTCTGCAGCCATTTTATTAGTACTCCTGGCCAGGTTCTTCATGCGGGTTCTACAGTGGACTCTAGCCAATCAGTGTTCCATTCTGTCTCAACCCTTGTCTCTTTGCCTCAAACTGACGCCCAGCTGCAAATATCAAGTCAGTTGGTGGATTCATTCCAACAATGTTCTCCTTGGCAGACCCTTTGTCAGCAATCCCACCATAACTACAGTGACCACGGACGCTTCCCAGTGCAGGTGGAGGGACATTACAGTGGGAAGATGGTCCAAGGCACATGGCCTACCCCAGAGACCAGTTTGCATATCAACATCCTAGCAATGAGAACTGTCCTTCTGATGTTGCAAGCTTTTCAGGATGTTCTCCCTCTAGGGACTATTGCAGCACACTCTAACAACATGTCCATTGTTTGGTACATCAACAAGCAAGGAGGAGCTCATTCTTATCCCCTGTGCAGGGAGGCCATGAGAGTGTGGGAGTGGATGATCTCTTCATACCATTTTCTGATTGCAACGCACATCCTGGGGAAAATCAACAATCTAGCAGACAGACTCTGCAGGTTGCTTTTGACTCTGAATGAGTGGTCCCTCAAAAAATCAGTAGCAAGCATGATCTTCAGCAGTTGGGGTCAACCTTGCTGCGACCTCTTTGCCTCTCCCCTCAACAACAAATGCAGCAAGTTCTTTTATCTGATCCCTCCTCTGGAGGAGTCTCTGAGGGATGCTGTAATCCACAGTTGGCCCCGTGTCTCCTGTATGCTTACCCTCCTCTCCTGCTCATCCCAAAGTTCCTTTAGAAGGCAAGCAAGCTGAAGAGCTCAGTAATCCTCTTTGCCCCCTTCTGGCCTCACCAAGTGTGGTTCCCCTTCCTATGGTCTCACCTGCAGTATCATTCCTGGATACTGGAACCCATTTGGGACCTTCTTTCTCATCCATCAGGGATCCAACACCCAAATATTCAAGCCCTGAAATTGATCACTTGGTTTTTCCAGTTCCAAACTTGATTAGGCAGTCCAGGCTTCAGTCCCAGGTCCAAAAAATTATTCTAGCCTCACAAAAGGCCTCCACTAAGTGGGTTTACAATAGCAAGTGGAAGAGGTTTGTTGTTTTGGCTACTAACAAGAACATTGATCCATTCTTAGCACCTGTCTCAAACATATTGCTATTTCTTTCTACCCTTTTCAACCAGAGTGCTAGTTTTTCTACTGCTGAGCTACAGTTATCTGCTGTTTCTAATTTCCACACCGCAAGTCAAGCTTGTTCCTTGTTCACATTCAGACTGTGCATATCCTTCATGAAACATGTCTTCTTATTGAGGCCCCCTGTTAGGGATCCTTCTCTTCCTTGGGACCGTACTCTGGTGCTGCAAGCATTGACTCATAGCCCTTCTGAATCTGCGGCAACTTGCGACATGAAGTTTCTATCCTGGAAAACAGCTTTCTTTGTGGCGGTTTCTGCCAAGAGGATTTCTGAACTTCAGGCTCTGTCTTTTAAGCCTCCCTACATACTGTTCCATAAGGATAGAGTGTCTTTATCCACGAATCTTTCATTTATGCGTAAAGTAGCTACAGAAAGTAGTATTAATCAGTCCATTCACTTCCAGTGTTTTTATTTCCGAATTTTTCCAACAAAGGGGAGTGTGTTCTTCACCTTTTAGATGTTCATAGACAGCTCCACTTTTATTTACATAGGACCAAGCAACACAGAAAGTCTGACCAGTTTTTGTAGCCTTTCTTCAACTTGGACAAGCGATATCGAACGTTATGGATCTTTGATTGTATCTCCTTCATTTATTCCTCCAAGAGGGTGCAGTTACCTAAACCTCCTAGAGCACATTCTACCAGAGCCATGGCTACTTCATCAGCTTTCTATGCCAGGGCCTCTATTGATTACAATTGTGCGGCAGCTACTTGGTCCAATAATCACATTTTTGTATCATATTACAAGTTGAATGTTATTTCCAGGAGCAGGGCTTCCTTTGGCCTGATGGTGCTCTGGCATTTCCTTCCATGAGGGCCACCCCAAGGTTATCGTATCTGGGGACTCTGACCTTGTCATGAGGGTGAATGAAGGAGATATCAAATTAAAAAGTTATGTCTTACCATACCTTAGCATCTGTGTTGTCTTCCTTCATTCATCCTTACTTTCCTACACAACCTTCCCCCTACCTTTCATCTTGAGTAATCTGGATGAGCTCAGGACATTTAGTCCTGTGTCTGAGCCTCTTCTGCTGCTGTTTTGTGTCTTGAGTGTGGCATGACTGGATTTGAACAACTCGATCTGAGGTAGTTGGGTGGATGCAAGGGGATTGTGGGTCTGAGGGAGGAGCTTGAGAGACTGATCCAAGTCTATGGAAGTGGCTGAGCCGTACCCAAGGGTTGGATCTGAGACCATGTCATGAGGATGAATGAAGGAAGATAACACAGATGCCAAGTTATGGTAAGACATAACTTTTTATTTTGGAAGGTCATGGTTCAGTCCATTTTGCCTCTGCTGCAAAAGAACAATTGTATGTGCTCAATAGATCTTCTGGATGCATACTATCACATCGAAATGAACAGGCACTCCAGAAGAAACCAATGCTTTCAGTTGGGAGTCGGTCGTTACCAGTTCAGAATGCTGTCTTTCGGTCTCACCACACCCCCCCCAGGTTGTTTACCAAATAAATGGCAGTGGTAGCAACTCACTTGAGACTGCTGGGATTCCGGGTGTTTCCATATCTAAATGACTGGCTTCTTACTGGCTCAACCAGGCATTGAGTATTTGCTTCAGCTGTGTTCTCATCTAGGAATAACAGTCAAATCTGATTGTCCTTTTCATTCTTCCTCAACAAATGGGTTATGGATCCGATCCTCTGATCCAACTCTGCCACATGCTTCAGACTTTGGATCCAACTCTCGAGGTCTTCCCTGTACCCCTAATGTCCTAGTCCATTCCCAGCAGCTTAGATCTCATTTGCCACCATCAAGGTTAGACATAGGGTCTTTCGAGCATTTTGTCAAGTTTTCTATAGTTTTCAGTAAGTGAAAGTTAACTTTCTTATCTTAAATTCTCCCCTTCTTTTACAGCAACATCCCTCTTAGTTTCCAGTTTCTTTTTCTGCATCAGAAGAGTAGCTACTATATATTTTTTTATAATATATTCTTATTTTTACCATAGTTGGTAATTTCTTCTCCTATACCCTTTCTGTCTTTCTACCCTCTGTTACAAGCGCTTATTAATTACCATTGCTGGTAATTTTTTCCTTCTGAAATATTTTTTCAAAAAAAAAAAAAAAAGACCTATTCTTTTAGTTGGTAATTTTTCTCCTACACCGCCTTTTCTACCCTCTGTTATAGGTTAATTCTTCATTTCCGTTGCTGGAAACTTTTTCCTTCTGAAATATTTCTTTAAAAAAAGTCTTATTTTCTTTATTGCCCTTTTCTTCAACTGTCATGGCTGACAAGCCAACAGGTTTTAAAAAATGCACTTATTGTGGCCAGAAACTCCCTAACTTGGATGCCCACAAGGAGTTCGCATTTTGTCTCGGAGCAGCTCACCTGAACACCAACTGCTCAATATGTGCAGCTTTTAGTGCAAGGACGTTAGCTGATAGACGTAGCAAACTTATAGTGAAGAGTCTACTTCCTCCCTCATCTACATCTTCTTCAGGGGCTGAAACACTCATTAAAACCTCCAAAACTCCTTCCATGCATAGAAAGCATTCTCTACCAAAATCCCAGGCATGCTTTAGAACCACTTCCAAAAGTTTCAAAAATATGAGAGCTGACATCCTCAGACCCCAAAGTACTCAGTCCAGATCCAAAATCTTTGGATCCAGTCATTATTAGAGCAAGCTCCACAGCTCAGGTTTTGTTTCGCAAAGTCCTCAGATATGAAACCTAGTATGCCATATAAACCATGAGCTCTCTCTCCTGAGTTAATTTTGGATCCGGTCTCCCCTCGGCTCCATTCCTCCTTTATGCAAACTCCGCCAAAAAGCACTCCAGTCCCCAGTGTACTACATCCTCCATGCCCTTCAGAAGTCTTTCTGAAGTGGACATGGATAGAATGAAGTGAAAGTTCCTCAGAGCTGAGATCCTGATAGGGGTCATTTCAGATCCATCCTCTATTGGATCCGTGAGTCTTCCGGCCACTACTCACACAGTGTTATCTCCTTCTCCATTCTGTTCTTCAGTTTCAGAGCCCCAGGATCTGACAGCTCTGAAAGTTCCAGAGTTGAATCCAACGACAATTACTTCCTCAACTCTGACAGCATCCTTGACCAATTCTGCTCCTTTACTTTCAGATCGGAATGGGTCCTGGAGCTGAAGCATTGGCATCGGATCCAGGGGCCGGAATCTACTGCAGTGTTGCCTGATGTTCTTCATGTTTCACTGTTGCAGTCATTACATTTTGGTAATCTGCTGGCGGATCCAGGGGCCGGGATCTACTGCAATGTTACCTTATCTATCCCTGCCCCTTGGAGCCAAGGCGCTGGACAGCTCAGGTCCAGTTCCATCCTCTAGGCATGGATCCGGTCGGAGTCATGATCTACCTGTACCGGACGTCTCGGCTCCAGTGTACATGGTCATTGTTTCTCCTGGACCATCTGCCATCAAGGTTGTGGATAGGGCTTTTCTCTTTCTAGAGATCTGGTCTCTCATTCCAAAGATCCAACTCATAATCCCTCTTCGGTTCCAAGCTCTGAGTCCATCAGGCCTATTCCACAGGGACAGCCAGTTCCACCTAGCTTCCAGTCAGTCCCCATAGACGAACTCCTTTCTTCTGATAACTTCCTTGAACATCCCCCAGAGGGGATCCATTGAAAGAGGATGTGTAAGAAGAGGCACATAGATTCCCAGTTGGAATATCTCACTCAAGATACAGATTTTGTGATCTGTATTAAATCAGCGAACGCTTAAAATTGTGAACGCTGATTTATCTACCCTTTAAAAGCGAAAGCTTGAAATCCTGAAGACACGGAACAGTGATTTTTTTTCCCCAAGGGAAAAAAATCGCTGTTCCACAAAAAAAATAAAAAATAAAAAAAACTCCACTAAATAAAGTGGGGGGCTGTGCCCCCCACACCACCCCTGCTTAAATATACCAACTCCGAGATTGCACCACAGTGGAGGAAATGGCAAAGTCCCGAAAACGGCCCAGTGATTTTTTTCCCAGGTAAAAAAAGGTCTGTTCCGTGTCTTCGGGATTTCAAGCTTTCACTTTTAAAGGGTCAATTAAATCAGTGTTAGCTATTTTAAGCATTCTCTGATTTAATATAGACCCTGATTTTGAGAACTAGGAAGGGTCCAGCATATCACCACCTAATGATGTCTTCTTTGGAGACATATTAGAGATCCTTAGACAAAAAGGTGGCTTGTCTTCCTGTAATTCTTCTTCAGACGAGTAAATGTTTTTGGATGCTTTTTATTCTGGCCCGTCTACATCTTCAATGACCCCCCCCCCCCCCCCCCATGGATGAGCTTATTGATCTAGTCTCTTGTTGAGCATGGAAGTAGCCAGATTCTGTTGGAAGTATACCTCCTCGACCTGACAAATACATAGCTCCCTCTAAACCTCACTGGAGTAAAGGAGTCCTAGTAGATAATATGGTAGTGTCAGTAGCCACTAAAAAAAGAGCTAGCAGGACAGAGGTAGTATGTCCATCTGAAAAATGGAGTGTCTAGGGGGCTGGACAGATTTGGAAAGCAAATCTTTGCCTCAGTGACATTTGCTTTGAGATCCCTTAACTATTTGGCAAACTTGACAAGGCTGCAAAGAGATTTCACCAAACAACTCTCAAATTCTCTGTCTTTTCTGAGTCCATGTCTGTAGAGGATTTCAAAAGATCATCTTCTCAGCTGACCACTATTATCAGTTTCCAATGTGTCCATGAGTTTGATCTGTCATGCAACTTTGCTTCATGGGAAGCCAGTGCAAGCATTGCCATGAAGAGACATATGTGGATGTGGCTATGCGACTTTGTGAGCCTTTCAAGGTATCTTTCATCAACATTCCCTTTGATGGAACGTCTTTGTTCCATCTATGAAAGAAACACTTACCTGTGGGGAACAAGAAAGAAAGACCCTGTCTGTCATGGGAATCAAGTTTTCTACCTGTCAAGAAACATTCTGTAGAAATCATAGAGGTGGTAAGAAAATGTGGTTTAGCAAATCTCAGGAACCTTTCCAGGATCTATGTGGAGACAACTTCTTCAGTTCCAGAGGAGGCAGTTCTAATGGTAGAAGCTGCCTTAGAGACAGAGGAGGTCCACAAAGTCAGGGTTTCCATGATTCTTTTCTGGATAGACACTGTCAGTGCTACTGAATTGCTGCTCAACTGCCCACCTCTGGAGGCAGTCAGGGGATGCTTGTCCTTGCACGCAGACACCTAGGCTACTATAACAAAAGATACCTGGGTGCTAAAAATAATATCCAGAGGTTACTTCATACCATTTTCCCAGCCCCCAAAATACAAAATAAGGAAGCTTCCCAATGTTCCACCTAGTCAGAGAAAGGCAGCAGTCCAAGAAATTCAAAGGTTGCTAGACAAAAGAGTCTTCACAAAGTCCTACCTGGCCAAACAGGATTCAGAATTTACTCACGCTTCTTTTTAGCGCCCAAAAAGACAGGGGACCTAAGACCAGTTTTGGATCTAAGCAAACTGAAACAGTACGTGAAAAAGTCAAAGTTCTGAATGGTCACAGTCCTGTCCTTTTTGCCATTTCTTCATAAGGATGATTGGATGTGTTTTGTAGATATTCAGGATGTGTACTATCACATCAAAATAAACAGGTGCTGCTGAAGATATTTACACTTTCGGCTGGGAGCCAGTCATTACCAATTCAGACCCATGCCCTTTGGACTCTGAACAGCCTCAAGGGTATTCACCAAATGTATGGCAGTAGTGGCAGCTCATTTGAGACTAAAAGGATTTTGAATGTGTCCATACCTAGATGACTGGCTCCACACTGCCACCTCTATGGATCTTCATCAACAATCCACTTAATGGGAATAACAATCAATTACGCCAAGTCATATCTGACACCAGTACAGAGCCTGGAGTTTATTTGCGCACATCTGAACATGACAACGGAAACTGCATCTTTACCAACTTATCACATAGACACACTCAGATCTCAGGTTCATCAGATTCAATCCCAGCCATGCCCTTCAGCCGTATTCATTCTTCAAACACTGGGGTCTGTGGCAGCAGCAATAGTCCTACTTCCTTTAGCATGTTTCTATATGCATGTTCTTGGTCTTCAATGGACTCTAGCTTTTCAATAGTATATTCTTCGATAGCCCATGTCTTTTCCAGTCAGTACACCAATTTGCAAACACTACAGCCAGTGATAGATCCGGTTGGACGACATTTATGTACACTGACCATTTTTGTTTTATTGCCCCCAATAGCCACAGTGAATATGAAGTTGGAGTGGGGGGATATTACTTAAGAAGGATGGTCCAAGGCATATGGTCTCCCCAAGAGACCAATTTGCATATCAGTGTCCTGGAGATGAAACAGTTTTATAAGCCTTGCAGGCATTTCAAGATGCTCTTCTTCTAGGGACTGTTGTGATTCAGACCAACATGTCTATAGTCTGTTATATCAGCAAACAAGGGGGAACCAGGTCTTACCCTCTCTGCAGAGAGGCTATGAGAGTGTGGCAATGGGCAATCTCCACCAACCGCTTTTTGTTGCAATGCACATTTTGGGAAAACCAACATACTAGTGAACAAACTCAGCAGCTCCATTCTGGTGCTTTACAGGTGGTCTCTCAAACAATCAATGGAGGAAAAAAATTTCCGTTGTTGGGTCCAACCTTGCTGCAACCCCTTTGCATCCCCCACAACAAGAGCTGTAGGTAATTTACCATACTCCCCCATCAGGGGGAGTCACTGAGAGATGCTCTAGTCCACGTTTGGCCATCTGGTCTCCTTTATGTTTATCCTTCACTTCCCAGAATCCCCAAATTCATACAGAAAGCAATCCAGTTAAAGAGCTCAAGTCATCCTTATTGCCTTGACAAGTATGGTTCCCCTTCCTTTGGTCTCATCTGTGCAGTCCTCCATGGATACTGGACCCAAATCCAGATCACGTGTCACACCCCTCAGGGATGAGCCATCCCAGTACCCCAGCCCTCAAACTAACTGCATGGCTTCTCCAGTTACAATAATAGCCAGACAGCCCAGGCTTTCTTCCTCTGCACGTGCCATTATATTATCCTCACAAAAAGACTCCACCAGGAAGATTTAAAAGAACAAATGGAAAAGAGTTTCTCTTTGGGCATTGAGAAATAATGTTGATCCTTTTTTCTGCCCCAGTTTCTGCTGTTCTTGATTTTCTGGCTGGTCTTTTCAAAGAAGGAGCTAATTTTTTTCTACAATTAAACTGCAGTCAGCAGCCATTTCATATTTTCACATAGGAGATGAAAATTATTCTTTGACTTCTTCCAAGTTATGCAGAGCTTTTCAGAAAGGCACTTCTCTCCTTAGACCCCCCCCCCCCCCAATAAAGGATCCTTCACCTCCCTGGGATTTGACTGTGGTTCTACAAGGTTTGACTCAAAAACCCTTTGAACCTTCTGCAAAAAATGATTTAAAATTCCTGTCATGGAAAGCCGCCTTTTTAGTAACTATCACTTCTGCAAAAATAATTTTTGAACTCCAGGCTTTTTTATCAGACTCCCTACATTATTTTCCAGAAAGACAGGGTAACTTTCTGAACAAACCCTTTTTTTTTTTTTTTTTTTTTACCTAAAGTGGCTTCTGCATCTAACATTAACCAATCCGTTCATATACCGGTTTTCTTTCCAAATTTGTCAAACAAAGGGAAATACATGCTACATCTCCTAGATATGCACATACATTTACATTTTTATCTACACAGAATGAAACAAATTAGAAAATCAGATCAGCTATTCATATCCTTTTCATGAAATAGACTGGGTTATCCAGTTTCTACAGTTACATTGACTAAATGGATTATTGATTGCATTTCTTGGACATATTCTCAACAAGGCATTTCTCTACCAAGACCGCCTAAAGCCCACTCAGCTAAATCCATGGCTACTTTATCTGCTTTTTGGTAAAGAACTTCTATTGATGATATTTGCACAGCAGACACGTGGTCCAATGCTCATACCTTTGTTGCTCATTACAAATTGGATCTAACATCCAAAAGCAGAGCTGCCTTTTGCTCAACAGTTCTCCAGAATATCCTTCCATGAGGGCCTCCCAATTGAGGAAGAATGAAAAGGACAGTGTCAGATTTAAAAGTTATGCACTCTCCATAACTAGACATCAGTGTTGTCCATTTTTATTCTTCCTCACATCCCTTCCACCCTTTGATCTTCTAGGAACCAGTTGAATTTCTTATTGGAGCTTAAGTTCTAGATTTGAGCCCTATTTGAGCTACCCTTTCTCTATCTAATTAATTGGGATTTTATGGCAACAAACTTGATCTGAGGTATTGGGAATGGACTAGGACATTATGGGTAGAGAAAGGAGCTCAAGAGTTGGATCCAAAATCTGAAGCACGTTACCGAATCAGATCCGAGGATCGGATCCATAATCCATTCATTGAGGAAGAATGCATTTGGACAACACAAATGCCTAGTTATGCTGATTACATAACTTTTAATTACAACAAATCTCAAGTCACCCGAACACAGAGTCTGGAGTTTGTAGATACTCATTTGGACACAGTCATGTAGCATCTCTTCCCACTACAGTGCCAAGTAAAGAAAGTGATCCAGAGTTCATCTATTCCAGCCTGACTGATACTACAGGCTTTGGGTTCCAAGGCAGTAGCTATCACCCTTATCCCATTGGCCAGGTTCCATATGAGAATTCCTCAATGGAGTCTGTCGACATAGTGGTCCATTTTGCAGCATCCATTATTTATGCCAGTCAAAGTCACTCAAGCATACAAAAAATATCTTCTGTGGTGGATTCATTTGAACCAGCTTCGCAAAGACCATTCCTTCGTTCTTCCTCTAGTCAAGACCACAGTCATCATTGATGCCTCCCAGCTTAGTTGGGAGGGCAGTACTTGAGAAGGACAGTCCAAGCTATGTGGTTGCCTGAAGAGGCCAAGACACATATCCATGTCCTTGAGATGAGAGCTGTCCTCCTAGCATTGCAAACCCTTCAAGACATTCTCCTATTTGAGACAATTGCAGCACAAATGGACAATATGTTGGTAGTCTGGTACAGCAACAGTCAAGGGAGAACCAGATTTTGCAATCTTTGTCAAGACGCTATGAGTGTATTGCAATGGGTGATCTCATCCAATTGCTTTCTAATATTAATGCACATTCTAGGGAAATCCAACGTGACTGCAAACAAATTAAAGGTGTCCATTCTGATGTCTCATGATTGGTCTCTCAACATCAATGTGGTGGAGAGAATTTTGTCGTCACTGGGGCCAGCCATGCTGCAATCTGTTTGCCTCTCTGTTTCCAAGAATAAGTGCAGCAGGTTCTTTGCTCTGATCCATCCATCAGGGGAGTCACGGAGAGGTGCTATAGTTCAAAATTGACCCTCCAGTCTCCTTTATGTGTTTCCGCCCTTACCACCTATTCCCAAGTTTCTTCAGAAAGCAGTTCGGTTAAGAGCATAGTTATCTTTATTGCCCATTTTTTTACCTCATCAAATTTGGTTCCCATTCCTCTGGACTCATATTCGGCATCCACCCTGGATTCCAAATACAACTCCAGACCTCCTGTCTCACCCGATGGGCATGACTCATCTGAACATAAAAGGCCTTAAGCTGACTGCATGGTTTCTCCAATTCCACTGATTGCTAGACAGCCTAGACATTTTGTGGTCTTCCCATAAGGCTTTTACTAGAAAGATTTAGAAGAGTAAATGGAAAAGATTTGTCTTCTGGGCCCTTAGCAAATATCCAGACCCTTTTTCAGCATTTGTGTTGGCAATCCTTGAATTTGTAGCTTCAATCTTCAATGAAGGAGCTAGTTTCTCAACTATTAGAGTTCAGTTGATTGCCATTGCTAATCCCTGTACCTGGGTGAAAGTCACTCAACTTTAGCATCTTATAAACTACCTAAGGCATTTCTCAAGGGAGCTTTTTTTTTGCTTAGATCTCAAACAATCCTACTCATCCTTGGGATTTAAGTACAATGCTTCAGGCCTTAACTCAATCTCCCTTTGAACCTTCGGCCAAAGCATTCCTTAAATTTTTATCTTGGAAAACCATTGTTCTAGTTGTTATTACATCAGATAGAAGACTATCTGAATGCCAGGCTCTATTCTTGAGGCCTCCTTCCCTGATTTTTCTCAAAGACAGGGTGTCATTGTGAACAAACATGTCCTTTTTTCTAAGATAGCTTCTTAGTCAAATATAAGCCAGGCCATTAATCTCCCAGTTTTCTTTTCCAATTTTGTAAACAAAGGGGTGTATATGTTACTCCTTTGAGAGCCATAGACAACTTCATTTTTACCTTCATAGAACCAAAGACTGTAGGATATCTGTCCAGTTATTTCTTTCCTTTTCTCCTACCAGATTAGGCAAACCAGTATGTAAATTTGCATTGGCCAGGTGGTTGACTGATTGTATAACATTTGTTTATGTAAATTAGGATTATCTTTATTAAAACCGCCTAGAACCCATTCCAAGAGGTCTGTGGTGATTTCTTCAGCTTTTTTGTCCAGAACATCTTTAGATGATATTTGTGCAGATGCAAGTTGGGCTTATCTCCACACTTTCATTGTTTATTACAAGTTGGATTTAATTTCCAGGAACAGAGCAGTCTTTGACTCAGCAGTCCTTCCATAAAGGCTTTCCAAGGTTACAGTAGCTGGGGACTCTGTCCCATCAGATAAAAAAGTTATAGACTCATCATAACATTCCATCTGTGTTGTCTGTTTTCATTCTTCCTCCACTCCCTGCCTACCTACCCCCTCCTTTTGCTTCTGCAGAGATCTAAGAGTTGCACAGGAACCTCTGTTCCTTGTACGAGTTCCAGCTTCCCTTTTCCTTTCTACCTTTGGTAATTTCTGTGCTAGATTTTACTTTTAGGTCTTGGGGCAGCAAACTCAATCTGAGGTATGATGTTCATCGTGTTACACTGCTGCAGTCATTACACTTGGGTTATCCTGCCGTCAGGCGGTCCTGCAGTCGGCCAGAGTTCCAAAGTCTTGGTCCGACGTCGGTTGCTGTCGCTTCTTCCCTGACGTCAGTGCGCCAGGGGTATATAAGATGCATCCGACGCCATTTTCTCCAGTCTTTCTTGCCGCACGGTGCCCAAAGCAGAAGCAGTTCGCAAGTGCCGGTCGGCCGACTCCTGAGATTTTCGAAGTCGAATTTCAGATCCGAAGTCTTCAATAAAGCTAAGTACCCCATTGGGGAAACTTTTTTCTTGCCTCAGACCGATGTCAGAAAAAGTTAATAATTGTATTTCTTGTGGGAAGCAAATACCTCATAAGGACTTCCACTCTTACTGCATTCCATGCCTAGGCCCTGATCACGACGTCACTAGTTGTCGGTTTTGTGCTAGATTTAACAAACGCACTATAAAAAGAAGTTTTGATTTTGCTTTGCACTACTTTGGCCGAAGATTCAATTATACTATGCCGTCGGATCAACCGACGACCGCAATACCGAAAAAACGCAAGGACAAGGATAAAGACAGGCATCCGAGGTCCAAAACCGACGACGAAACCTCTTCTAGGCCAGTCGCCGGTTCGCCAGTTCTCAATGAGGCACTTTCGCAGCCCCTGACACCCGCTACCTCAGAGCCACAGGCCGCCTCCGACTCCCACGTGGAGACAACTAGGCCTCTGGAAACCTCAAGGTATTGGGCCTACGGAAATTAACCCCTCAGATGAGTCCGGAGCCGCTGAGCAGGCATCGGCTTCTGAGGGTGTTTTCAGACCTTCACAACTTACCATTAAAACAACAGCCAAGACAAAAGTACCATTAAAGGCAAAGAAACAAGTACAGCATTCTCCTGGACAGTCCTCCATGCCTAAGAAACAGATACTTAAAATGGCCGAAGACCTCATTACTCTAATCAGGGGTTCTCATCCCCCTCCTGAGAAAAGGCCTAGGCAGGATACAGACCATGATTTCTCTGATCAGGTTTCCATTTCCTCTGATTCCTCTTCAGACCAGGGATACTCTCTACCCCACTATGAGGACTCTAATGCTGAAGAATCTATCCCTTCAGCCTCTCCTCCGGAAGATTATTCTTTTGGGGAAACTTTACATACCATGAGGGAGCATTTCCATTGGGAAAATCAGGATTACTCAGAATCCAAGAAAAGGCTCAGGGATTTCCTTTTATTGCCTCAGCACAGGCCCCTGGCTATTCCGCCTGTACTAGATATTGTGGATGATGTGTTCTCTGAATCCAGCTTATCTCCTGATTCTTTGCCCCCTGCACCAGCCAAGCCAGATAGGTATTATAGAGTCCATGACTCTCACAAGTTTCTTTATTAAAACCCTTTTGCTGACCCAGACACTATTTCCCAGGGTCCAAAAGGGAGGGGTTAAGGCTTCCATTATAAAAAATCCAGTACCCCCTGACAGAGATTCCAGAGCTTTGGATAGATGGGGGAAGAAGGTATACACTTCTGCAACTTTAGCAGTAAGAGCTGTAAATTGCCAGTTTCGCATGCTTAAGTACCAACAATATTTAATGGCTCAGTTAAAACAGAAAATGCTTGCTAGCACAGAAGCTCCTGATTGTAAAGAAATGCAGGATTTATTGCATGCAGTTGAACAGGTGGGAAAACGTACTCTGCAGTGTGGTTTTGATTCTTTAGAGGCCTCTTGTAGAGCCGCAGTTACAGGTTCTGTGATTCGAAGACATGCTTGGTTAAAAGAACAGAGTTTACCTAATCATGTTAAGGCAAAATTATTGGATGCTCCTTTACAACACGATACCTTGTTTGGTGTTAAGGCAGAAGAGGTGTTAAAGAAAATAGAGGATAAAGCTAAATCTATGCAAACAGTCAAGGATTTCTTACAAGTACAGCCACCTCGATTTAGCAGAAACTGGCCAACAAAGAATTGGTCCTTTCCAGTGTCAGACAGGCCACAGAGAGGCAGATACAGATGCCCAAGAGGCAGATCTCAACCCCAAGGCTCAAACAGACAATAACAGTGGGGCACCTCAACCCCAAAAGGAGGTGAGGACAAGTCTCAACCTTACAGGAAACAGTCACAATGACTTTCCCCTTCGTACGCCAAGCGCTTCCCTTTTGGAAGCCCCCGTAGGGGGAAAACTAGCACTTTTTTTCTCAAAACTGGCAAACAATCACCCAAGACAAATGGGTTCTGAATATTGTGTCTCAAGGTTACAGGTTCCACTTTCATACTTTACCAAGGCTAAAATGAATGCCAGACCTGCCGGAAAATCAATGGGCAGAGGCACAAAAACAAATTTCAGCCCTCATGGACATGAGAGCTATTCAAAAAGTACCACAACAGGAACAAGGACAAGGATTTTACTCAAGACTCTTCCTGGTCCCCAGAAAGGACAAGGCCTGGAGGCCCATACTAGACCTTTCAATTCTAAATACTTACCTGGATTTTCCAAAATTCAAAATGTTGACATTACAGCAGCTTCTACCCATGCTGGGCAAGAAGGTTTGGCTTGTTACTCTGGACCTCAAAGAGGCATACCTGCATGTTCCTATCAGACAAAATTGCAGAAGCTACCTCAGATTCAAAGCTGGTCCAATGCACTACCAATTCTCTGCACTGCCCTTTAGCTTATCTACTGCACCCAGGGTCTTCACAAAGTGCCTGGCACCAGTAATTGCATTTTGCAGACAAAAAGGAATTCAAATATATCCATACCTGGACGACTGCCTCATTTAAGCAGAGACAAAGGACATTCTTCTACAGCATCTGGCATTTGTAAAAAGGTTGCTAATTTCTCTAGGGTACACAGTAAACGAAAAGAAGTCAAAACTAGTGCCCTCACAACATTATATTCCTGGGTGCCAGCTTAAATACAACGGCCCAGATGGCTTACCTCACGCCAGACAAGCAAGTTCAACTAACTCAATATTTTCAATTACTGGCAAAAAAGTCCCATCTCTCTGCAAGAAAAATTCTGCAGGCCCTGGGATTCATGGCATCCTGCATACTACTAATACCATATGCCAGACTGCATATGAGGAAATTACAATGGTACCTAAAAAGTGTTTGGACTCAACACTCTCACAGTTTAGAAGCAGTAATACCAATGAATGTTAAGTTGTCAATCTCGCCTTCATTCTTGCTGGATGGGTTCGGAGCCGATCCTCGGCTCCGACTCGGCCATTACTAAAGCTCGAGAGCTAATTCCACCGGCTCGAGGCTCCCCTATATCCCACAATGCTAGGCGGTAACTACCCAGATCTCGTTTTCCGCTTAGCTGCGAGGTGCTTTCTTCTACCGGCTCTGGCAGGTTAGTGAGTTTTTTTCTAGTTAAAAACTTCTTCTATCCAGAGACTTCACCATCCAAACTTGCCAAGCTCTAGGCATTTCAATAAATTTCGAAAAATCTGCCTTGTCGCCTTGTCAATCTATTACCTTTATAGGCGTCACCTTAGACACAGTTCATCTTTCCGCCAGAGTAACAGAGCAAAGAGTATCAGATATCCGCAAACAAGTTTACCTTCTGCTTCAATGCAACAAGATCAAAGCCAGGGTAGCCTTGAAGGTATTAGGGCTCATGGCAGCTACTATTACACTCCTCCCCTTAGCTCGTTTTCACATGCGGATCCTCCAGTGGATGCTGTTTTCTCAATGGTCCTTCCAACAGCTCCCGATGTCTCACATCATCCTGCTAACCCAATCATGCAAGAATCACCTGTCTTGGTGGATGACATCACCTCAAGTTCTCCAGGGCAGACCCTTCATCCCTCCCTCCCCAATCGCCATGGTGACAACGGACGCCTCCCTGATCGGGGGGGGGGGCATTATCAGGGCAGGACAGTCCAGGGCACGTGGCAATCTTTCAAGTGCCACTTGCACATAAATGTCTTAGAGATGAGAGCAGTGCTTTTAGCGTTGCAAGCCCTTCAGGACTCTCTTCCCACAGGGACTATTGCACTTCAGATGGACAACATGTCCGTAGTGTGGTACATCAACAAACAGGGCGGAGCCAAGTCCTACCCCTTATGTCGAGAGGCACTCAGACTTTGGCAGTGGGCGATTTCTTCTCAGCATTTTCTGATAGCAACGCACATTCCCGGGAAGTCCAACGTGATTGCGGACAAGTTGAGCAGGGCTATTCTCATGCCTCACGAGTGGTCTCTAAATAAATCAGTGCTGGAAGAAATCTTTCGAAGATGGGGCCGGCCTTGCTGCGATCTTTTTGCTACTCCCCAAAACAGCAAGTGTCATGACTTCTTCACCCTCTTCCCTTTACCAGGCCAACCCACCGGAGATGCTCTAGTCCACGATTGACCCCGGGGACTTCTGTATGCTTTCCCCCCCTTTCCACTGATCTCTCAATTAATTCAGAAAGCTATCGCCTCGAGAGTCACTATGATCCTCATTGCCCCTTACTGGCCTCGACAGATATGGTTTCCGTTCCTGCATCATTACCTCTTGGAGCAGCCTTGGCATCTGGACCCAGTGCCAGATCTTTTGACCCACCAGTCGGGCCAGCTGCACCACTCCCTCCAGTCTCTGAACCTCACAGCGTGGTTTCTCCGATTCCTACCCTAGCCAGGCTTCCCTTAATCTCTCATTCGGTCCGTAACATCCTGATGGCCTCTCACAAGTCTTCTACCAGAAGGATTTACAATAATAAGTGGAAGCGTTTTCCTTCTGGGCAGCATCAAAAAATATAGACCCCTTCACTGCACCTATCCAGTCTATCCTAGACTTCCTGGCAGAGCTCTTTCATTTAGACTCTTCCTCATCTACCATTAGAGTGAAAAATTATAACTAGCCAGTTTTCTAGTTTCAGCACTCAAATCTGTTTCTTTGATCTCAGCACTTGTTCAAAAAAAAAAAAAAAAAAAAAAAAATTTCATCTGCTGTACTTGTCTTTCTACCTACTTTATTTTACTTTTGCATCATCTTAGAAATACTCAATTGTATTTATTACTGCTTGGTGTAACTCATTCTAAGCCTTTTGGTTTAAACACTTGGGCTTCAGACCAGTTGTTTTGCACTGAGAGGGTTTGTGTACTGTAGTGGCAGAACAGGTAACTTACATCCTTCTAGGTTGGGAACTGCTGATTGAGGGCTCAGTGTCTGTTATTCTAAAAGTGTATTAATTCTGGTTTAAGCACTTGGGCTTTCAGGCCAGTTATTTTACATTAAGAGGGTTCGTGGTCTGCACTCTTGTGGGAGGAGAGGCTGGACTGTGCCCTTCTGAGCTGGGAATTTCTGGTTAAAGGCTTATAGTGCATGCATATCTGAACTGCTTCTTACTGAAGTTGGTGTGCCTTGTTTGCTGTGGCATAGACTGGATTCGGGCCTGCTGGATCTAGCTTTTTTTGTGTAACTTGAGCACTAATCCAGGCATTCTCTAAAGTATTCAATTGTATTTATTACTGCTTGGTAGTAACTTGATTAAAGTGTAGCTATCATTCTAAGTCCTTTGGATTAAGCACTTGGGCTTCAGACCAGTTGTTTTACATTAGGAAGGTTTGTGGCATGCACTGTGGTGGCAGGACAGGTAGCTTTCATCCTTCTAAGTTGGGAACTGCTGATTGAGAGCCCAGTGTCTGTTATTCTTAAAGTATATTAGTTCTGGTTTAGGCACTTGGGCTTCAGGCCAGTTATTTTACATTAAGAAGGTTCGTGGTCTGCACTCTTGTGGGAGAAGATGCTGGACTCTGCCCTTCTGAGCTGGGAATTTCTGGTTAAAGGTTTACAGTGCCTGAATATTTGAACTGTATCTTACTGAAATTGGTACACCTTGTTTGCTGTAGCATAGACTAGATCCAGGCCTGCTGAATCTAGCTTTGTTTATATGCTTGTTGTTTGTTTGCTTGTTATTTCCCTGGAACGCTAATTCCACCTAATCTGCTTCTCAGCGCTTCTGTGGATCACTAGTGATATCTGCATTGCTTACTGTACTTATTTCCTTGTTTCACTTGAAAGAAAGTTACTGTTTGTCGTTTTTGCATTTAAGTTACCTGTGACACATTGCACTTAAGTTACCTGGCACTTGCACGCTAAAGCAATTATATAAGTCGGCACTAAAAATTAAAAGCACTACACTCTCACTCCCCACTGGCCCTTGTTTTCAATTATTAAGGAATTCCCAATATTATTCTAGCATGTCCAAAGTTCAGTTGTCAATCTCCTCTCCGGTCCAGCTGGTGAATCTGGGAATCTTGAGGCAATGTTACAACTGCCTCATGTACACAGACAACCCTCTCCTCCACCCAACAAATTCCAACACATGTGAGAGATGCAACCATATAGCCAAACTGGAGGCTAAGCTCTCTCAACTCAGTACTGGCATAACCAGTCAGGAGGAGAAGGAAACCACACTAACTACAATTCCAGTCTCACATAGACCTACCACGACAGCAAACCAAACACATAATCACACAAAAACATACTCAGAGGCTCTAAATAAAGATCTGCATAAGCAGCAGAGACCTCCAAAGCAGACACCCAAGCAACCGCTACCCCAAAACAAAACACGTGCAACACATATCTCACAAAGCCAGTGTGCTGAACAGTCACAGCCCTTAAGACTAAACAACACACCTGATACACTTGTAATAGGTCACTCTATCGTCAGGCACACTGCCGTCCCGCTCACCAGGCTGAACAAGGAGAGGGTCACGGTGAGCTGCTTGTCGGGCGCTAGGATCCGCCACATAACACAAGCACTCAGGTCACTCCAAGGCAAGTACAAATATGACTCAGTCATTGTCCATGCTGGTGTGAATGACCTGAGACGTACCTCCCTGGACTACATGAAAAGAGACATAAAGGAGCTCTCTGAGCATGTAGCCCAGGCCGGTATGACCCTGACCTTCAGTAGCATCTTACCCTCACCAAGAATGATGCCACAGTATGAAAACAAGATGATCAATTTCAACAATTAGCTTAAGTACTGGTGTCATTCAAAGGGGATCCAATGCCTGTCAGCTTGGGATGATATGCTCGACAAGCCACGATGCTTCGCTAGGGACGGCTTGCACCTGTCACCCCTGGGCTTTCGGATATTGGCAAAGGCTCTTGCTACCCCCATAGTGCCTTTTTTAGGCAAGGCTCAAAAGACAAACCCACCTCCATAGGTATCACAAGGGATGAGAAACTAAGAGTAATGCTACTCAATGCCAGAAGTCTAAACCTCAAGATGCATGCACTCGAAACTCTCCTTAGCATGGAGAACATCGATATCTGTGCAGTAACAGAAACCTGGTTCAGGGCTCCCGAGAGCACCCTAGCACTACCAGGTTATACCTCATACCATGCTTTTCGGCCCCAAAACTTGGACCAAACCACAAAAGGAGGGGGAGTATCAATATTCATCAAAGATACCCACACCTCCAGGTTGGTGGCAAAGCACGAAGCATCAGAGACTATCCATGTGCAACTAACAGTGGGTAAAACTGCCTTCCAGTTTATAGCCTGCTACATACCACCCTTCCAAACCCAGGAACCCCACTCGGCCTTTCTGAGAACACTGGAAAATATGAAGGTCTCTCCAAACACCATTATATTGGGCGACTTCAACTACCCAAACATAGACTGGGAGCATTACTCTAGCTCCAACACCCTAGCCCAAAGGTTCCTAGAATTTATAAACTCAAATGCTATGGAACAACTTGTTACCACTCCCACAAGAGGGGAAAACATACTGGACCTGATCATCACCAACATGGGGACTCTATGCTCCAGACCAGAAGTGTATCCCTCACTGGTAAGATCAGACCATAAACTAATCTCACTGGATATTCACATCCCGACCCCACCCCCTGCCCAGAAAACCACAGTGAAAATCTTCTCTAATGCAAATTTCACACTCCTCAAAACCGAGGTGGTATCCTTCAAAGCCCCCGGGCCTGTGGAAAATACGGCCCAGACCACAGAATCCTTTATAAATGCATTCTATGAACACCTTCAGGAATGCATGGATCATGCGATCCCAAATAAAACCAAGACCCAATCCTCCAAAGGCAGACGTCCTGTCTGGTGGACCCCAGCCATAAACAAGCTATACAATAGAAGGAGGAAGCTACTAAATGATAGAGCAAAATCCCAAAAAGGGAAGGCATCACTGATCTGTATTAGCAAAAAACTACAGGCACTCATAAAATTGTCTAAGGCCAGCTTCGAGAGAAAAATTGCACAGGACACTAAGGATAATCACAAGGCTTTCTTTAGTTATGTTAGGAACCTGGGTGGTAATTCGCAGATATGCTCAGAATTAGTCCAAAATGACAAAAAATACACTGAACCCACAGACATTGCCAACATCCTAGCTGACAGGTTCAGCGCAAATTTCTCCCCCCCCCCACCAAAAGGGCAAATATCTATCCCAGCAGAGTGCTGCCCCCCCTGACATCTCAGATGCTCAGGTAAGAGCCGCCCTCTCCAAAGCAAAAAACACAGCATCAATGGGACCAGAGGGTGTCCCGGGCTGCATCCTACATGAACTCCAAGATGAGCTAAACCCAAACATAAAACTACTGTTCAAGCTCAGCCTTACTACAGGATATGTGGACAAAGAGTGGCATACAGCAACAGTGGTCCCTCTCCATAAAGGTGGTGCCTCAACGGATCCTGGGAACTATCGCCCCATAAGCCTGACTAGCTTGGTCTGCAAAGCTATGGAAAGGATCATCATGGACCTCATAAATAAAGGTATTGGGGACCTACAGACACTGGATCCTACCCAGTTCGGCTTTGTTAAGGGCAGATCCTGCCTCTTAAACCTGGTTGATTTCTTTGAAACAGTCACCAAGGCCATTGATGAGGAGAAGGTGGTCCACACAGCCTACCTGGACCTCGCAAAAGCCTTCGATACAATACCCCACTCGGGCATTATAGATAAGCTCACCAGCTTAAATATAAACCCCTGTGTCACTAGATGGATTGCAAACTGGCTCAAGGACAGAACCCACATGGTTAGAATTGCTGGAGCCATGTCAGACTCCAAACCAGTTACAAGTGGTGTCCCACAAGGCTCAGTCCTGGGACCTCTCTTGTTCGGTATATATTTCTCGGAGGTACAGGCCAACACGGAAGGACTGTGGCTGACCAAGTTCGCAGATGACTGCAAACTGGACGCCATAATCGACTCTCCAGCTGACACAAGCATCCTTCAAAAGGGCCTCATAGAAACAGACAACTGGTGCCAGAGCCATGGCCTCAAGCTAAATGCCAAAAATTGTATAGTCATCCCCTTTGGCAAAAACAAAGTGCCCACAAATTACCACATAGGTGGTAATCCATTAAGTACAGAAGAAGTAATTAGGGACCTGGGGACCCAAGTTGATAGCAATCTCTCATTTGACAACCACGTGGCCAAAGTGGTTAGAAAAACATTTTATATAGCCCACCTAATCATGAAGGGATTCACATCTAGATCAGGGAGGTCATCGTGCCTCTTTACTCATCCCTCATCAGGCCCATAATTGAGTACAATGCCCCTTTTGGGATGTACCTTACCAGACACCTGCAGCAACTGGAAAGACCCCAAAAGTACCTCACCAAAAGGATCAAAGGGCTCAAACAGATGCCATATGCTGCCCGGTTAAAGAAACTCCAGCTCTACTCAGTGGCATACCGCCTGTTCAGAGGCGATCTGTGCCTGACGTATAAAGCCATGTCCAACCTGGAATTAATGGACATGCTGCACCTCAGAAAATCCAAATCCCATCGAGCTACGCGCTCGAGAGACTTGAACCTCAGCACTGAAATAAATAAGACATGTTGGAGGGACAGATTCATAACCCAGAGGCTCCCTTCACTCTGGAATAAAATCCCATTCCAGGTTAGGCAGAGTCCCTCATTGACTCTCTTCAAGAGGAATCTTGATGAGTGGATGGGAGATCGTAGGTTTACCCCGGGTATCACTTCTGTGTCACTGTTAGACAGAGGCACAGTATACTAACCTCGAAAAAGGGCATAGCAAAATAAATTTAAAATGGGTGGCGAAAGCCAAACACATTCTGGCTAGGCTTAAAAATGCCCTAGGGCAGATAGCCTAGTATGAACCTATGAACCTATATCTAACTTTCATGTAGGTGTCTCGGACTCCAGTATCATGTCCCATAAACGCTGCAAAGCCTTTCTAAGAGGTGTCTTTTTGCTCAAGCCCCCAATCAAAGATCCCCCAACTCAGTGGGACTTGAATTTGGTCCTAGCATCCTTGATTCCCCCCCCCCTTCGAACCTGCGGCTTCATGCCCTCTTAAGTTGCTCTCATGGAAAACACTTTTTCTAGTAGTCATAGCATCAGCTAGAAGGGTATCTGAACTTTTTATGCTCTTTGCAGTCGTCCTCCTTACTTAGTTTTCCATAAAGACAGGGTGTCCCTCCGGACTAATCCGTCCTTCTTGCCTAAGGTTTCTTCTGAGGCAAACCTAAATCAGGCTATCGATCTCCCCGTCTTCTTCCCTGATTATTCCAACAGGTCATAACAAAAGTTCCATTTTCTAGATGTTCATCGCCAACTTCAATATTATTTAGACAGGACTAAACAGTTCAGGAAATCTGACCAGCTCTTCCTGTCTTATGCGGAACGGAAATTGGGCCTTCCAGTTTCTAAAGTGTCCCTTTCAAGATGGCTTACCTCTATAATTACCTTCATCTATGAAATCAGACATCACAAACTGCCTTCAAGACCTAGAGCTCATTCAACCAGGGCATTAGCTACATCTGTAGCTTTTCAGGACAGGCTACCAATAGATTCCATTTGTGCAGCAGCCACATGGGCTTCTCCTCATACCTTTATCTCGCATTACAAATTGGATATGGCCTCCAGAAACCGTGCCAACTTTGGTTCCACTGTTCTCAAGAGTCTGTTCCGATAAGCCAGCCGGGGTAAGGTGCTAGGGGCACGGTCCCATCCAGCAAGAATGAAGGCGAGATTGACAACTTAACATTGAGAATTTATGTACCTACCATAACGTTCCATGTTAGTCGTCTTCTTCTTGCCTTCTTTCTTGCGTCCCACCCTCTTTCCCCCTAGCCTGGACAGACTGATAGGAATTTTTGGGATCTTCCATTGGGGTTTCCTTCCCACATGTTCTACCACCTCTATTCTCCCTTTTATGTTTATGGTAGCTTACATACAAGTTTATATAGAGGTGGGTTCTTTTTCTCTCTTCTCCATACTATGGAGACCAGAACTGCTTGGTGTTAGCTATCAAACGAGATGTGAGTAGTTACCGCCTAGCATTGTGGGATATAGGGAAGCCTCGAGCCGGTGAAATTAGCTCTCAAGCTTTAGTATTGGCCGAGTCGGAGCTGAGGATCGGCTCCGAACCCATCCAGCAAGAAAGAAGGCGAGAAGAAGACAACTAACATGGAACGTTATGGTAGGTACATAACTTCTCATTCCCTGCCTACAACAGGAGTTTCGATGGTGGGCACAGGCATGTCACCTAAACAAGAGTCAGCCTTTTACTCTTCCCACAGCCAGGCAGAATCTAATGACAGATGCTTTGTATTACGCCTGGGGAGCACACATGGCAGGAAAATGCATTTAGGGCAAGTGGACCACAGACCAAATGCATCTTCACATCAATCAAAAAGAGATGTTGGCTGTTCAAAATGCCCTAACAGCTTTCAAGGACCTTCTGCATCCAGGACAATTATTATTAAAGACAGACAACACCACAGTAATGTGGTACATAAACAAGCAAGGGGGCACCCATTCTTATCCCCTATGCAAGGCAAGCCATGACCTTGTGGAACACAGCTCTAATGTATCAAGTTCACCTGCAAGCACAATTCCTGCCAGGAAAGAAAAATACTCTGGCAGACGATCTAAGCAGAAATATCATGGACCCTCACGAATGGAAATTGAATTCCCAACTCTTCAGCATGGTAACGCAAAAATGGGGATGTCCATACATAGATCTTTTTGCCTCCCCACTGAATTGCCAACTACAAAAATTCTGCACAAGAACTTATCACAAACAAGCATGGAAAGTTGATGCTGTTTTGTTCAGCTGGAAAAACCTAAAGGTTTATGCCTTCCCGTTACTGCCTCTCCTTTCAGAGGTACTCCGAAAAGCCAGACAAGAAAAACCACAGATGATCCTGATTGCTCCAGACTGGCCACGCCAGCACTAGTACCCTATCTTAAGGAACTTAGCTCAAGGCCCACCATGGATTTTTGCCTCAAATTTCACACCTTCTGACTCAACAAAACAATCAGATCCTGCACGATCAGCTCAAAACCCTAAACCTGGCTGCATGCCAGATTCATTAGTCAAACAGGCAGCACCTCTCTCTAAAGCTGTTATGGATGTCATTCTGGAGGCCAGGAGGCCTAGCACCAGGAAAGCTTACTCAGAAAAATGGAAGAAATTCTGCGCCTGGAACCAGGCTCAAAGCCTTGACCATCTTGTTCCAAACATTCCTCAGATTTTACAATACTTAACTGAGATGCTGGACAGAGGCCTATCCTTCTCATCAAGTAAGATCCACGCCTCTGCCATTTCAGCACATTACAACACTGATCCTCCTTTATTCTCATCCCTTGCTAAAGCAGTACCTCAAAGGGGCTAAAAATATAAGACCGCCCTGGAGAGCACCAACTCCAACTTGGGACCTCAATTTCGTTTTGGAAAAACTAACCCTGCCACCTTCTGAGCCAGCCAATACAGCCGATCTAAAATTTTTATCATGGAAAACAGCTCTGCTCCTGACAGTAACTTCAGCACGAAGAGTCTCAGAGCTACAGGCATTAATGGCAGTAGAACCTTTTATAATTTTTCATCAGGACAGGGTTTCTTTAAGGACAATCCCTACCTTTATGCCAAAGGTGGTATCTAGTGTGGCTCTTAACAAAACCATCCATTTGCCAACTTTTTATCCAAACCCCCAGAATAAAGGGGAGAAGCTTCTGCATTCCTTGGACATAAACAGGCAGCTACGCTTCTCCTCGGACAAAACAAAAGCTTTCAGGAAAACTGAGCAACTGTTTGTAGCATATGCTGCAGGATCACAGGGCAAGGCTATCTCAAAGCAGATTATATCCAAATGGATAGGACACTGTATTCGTTACTGCTACACACAGCATGGAAAATCAGTACCAAATAACATTAGGCCACATTCCACCAGGGCAACAGCCACTTCAACAGCCTTTCTCAGAGTAGTACCTACCAAGGAAATTTTGGAGGCTGCAACTGCACACCTTTACCAAGCATTACCACCTGCCTCTTTACTCCAAATCCAGAGCAGGATTTGCCACTGCAGTTCTGCAGGGCCTCATAGCCAATCCTAACTCTTTATAGACCAGCCACACAACCTTAGCTTTGGGATTCTAGCCAAGTGTAGACTGCAGCAGTGTAACACGATGAACATAGTAAAGTTTTGTACCTACCATAAATGTAGATGCTAGAGTGTTCACACTGCTGCAGTCCAGGTTACCCTCCCTCCATCCCCTCTGAACTAGCTGGACTTATCTATACCTTTCTATCCTATACAACCTTTGTGGTGTATTTGCTTGTAACTGAAGGTATTGTTTTTATTTTATATGTATATTTTTTATTAGCAATATGTATTGCTTACCTACTTAGGGGCACCTGACATCTGGGGCAAGAAAAACTGAAGAAAATGGCGTCGGATGCATCTTATATACCCCTGGCACACTGACGTCAGGGAAAAAGCGACAGCAACCGACGCCGGACCAAGACTTTGGAACTCTGGCCGACTGCAGGACTGCCTGACGGCAGGATAACCCAAGTGTAATGACTGCAGCAGTAGTATGAACACTCTAACATCTACATTTATGGTAGGTACAAAACTGTACTTTTGTTGGTAGGGTATTATGGATAAAAGGAAGAGCTCAAGAGTTCTAGGATCCAGTGATCTGGTAGAAGTGGCCGAGTTGGATCTCAGTTTCAGATCCAAACCCATAAGTTGAGGAAGAATGAAAATGGACAACACAGATGGAACATTATGGTGAGTAAATAACTTTTTTTTTTTCTTTTGTTTTGCACAGGCTACTACTTAATTGTTTACAATATGTGTGTGTATATCTGTTAATACTTTTTCTAGGGATATAGCTACTGGAACTGTTTTGAGGAGGCTTGTATGGCTGCATTCTCAGAACCTTCCAATGATGTTAAAATGACATTTTAAATTCTTACTTGGATAGATATTTAAGTGTTTGGCCGCTGTGCTGCAGTAGTGATCAAAAAGTGTGATGAAAGGGACAAGTTGATCAAGGGAATCTCTTAAATGTTTTTATCCCTCCTTTTCCAAATTTCCAAGGAATTTTC
>NC_056735.1:497725227-497745227 GCF_019279795.1 Protopterus annectens | reverse complement strand
ACCGGCTTCTGAGGGTGTATTCAGGCCTACAGACTTGCATATTAAACCAACTCCACCTTCAATACTAAGGCCTAAATCTCGATCTATGTCTAAAAAACTGACGCCCAGGCCACAAGTTCAGGCCCCTATGCCTAAAAAACAAATGGTCAAAATGGCTGAAGATTTAATTACTCTAATCAGGGGTCGTCAACTCCTCTCCCCCTTCTAAGAGTTCTAGGGCTGAACTTGACTATGACTCTTCTGAACAGGACAGTGTTTCTTCTGACTCTTCTAATGACCTGGATTTGTCCATACCTACTTATGAGGACTCTGATGCAGAGGATTCCATTCCCTCTGTTTCTCCCCGAGGATTTTTCTTTTGGGGAAACTTTACATACCTTAAGGGAGCATTTCCACTGGGAAAGTCAGGATTTTTCTGAATCCAAAAAGTGGCTTAGGGATTTCCTTCTTCTTCTTCTTCAGCATAGGCCTTTGGCTATACCTCCTGTACTAGACATTGTTGGTGATGTGTTTTCGAATTCCAGTATGGCCCCTGATTCCCTGCCTCTGGTCTCTAGTAAACCCGATAGATATTACAGGGTTCCTGAGTCCCACAAATTCTTTTTCAAAAATCCTGTTGCGGACCCTGAAACCATTTCTCAGGGTTCCAAGGGCATTAAGGCTTCTACTGCTAGATATCCTACCCATTCTGATAGAGCCTCCAGGGCGCTGGTTAGATGGGGTAAAAAGGTTTACACTTCTGCAACCATGGCAATCAGGGCTTTAAACTGTCAATTCCATATGCTAAAATATCAACAGCATATCATGGGACTGCTTAAACAGAAAATTATGTTGATTTTTGACTGTGTGGAAAAATGGAATTACAGGATTTATTATATTCAGCTGAACAAGTTGGAAAGCATACTTTCCAATGTGGTTTTGTTTCTTTGGAGGCCTCTTGCAGGGCTGCTATTACTGGGTCTGTGCTTAGAAGGCATGCTTGACTTAAGGAGCAATCTCTGCCTGATCATGTTAAAGCAAAACTGTTGGATGCTCCTTTGCAGCAGGACAGTCTGTTTGGCAGTAAGGCTGAAGAAGTTCTAAAAAAGATGAAAAGATAAAGCTAAATCTATGCAAACTGTGAAAGATTTCTTACAAGTACAACCTCCAAGATTTAGTAGGCACTAGCCTACTAAGAACTGGTCCTTTCCAGCTCCTTCCAGTACTACTCCAGCCAAACCTAGACATTCCAAAAGCACCAGGTTTCAGTCCCAAGGGACCTTCAGAACTAAGCAATGGGGTGCTTCCACGTCCAAATCTGGAAATAACAAGACACCACCCTATGGTAAACAGTCTTAATGATTTTCCTTTAAAATTACCAAGCACTTACCTCTTAGACACCCCTCTGGGGGGAAAACTGGCTCTTCATGCAAAAAACTGGCAACTTATAACCCAGGACAAATGGGTTTTAAATATAGTGTCCCAGAGATACAGATTTCATTTCCACATGTTGCCAGCTCTGAACGGGTGGCCACATCTGCCCCCAAATCATTGGGCAGAGGCTCAGAAACAGGTTCTTTCCCTCCTAAACATGGGGGCTATTCAGCTAGTACCAGAAGAGGAAAAGGGACAAAGTTTTTATTCCAGAATATTGCTGGTACCCAGAAAAGACAAATAATGGCATCCAATTCTGGACCTCTCTAAAACACCTATCTGGACATTCCAAAATTCAAGATGCTGACTCTTCACCAGTTACTTCCTATGGTGGGTAAGGATGCCTGGTTGGCAAATTTAGATTTAAAAGAGGTTTACCTGCATATCCCATTCAGGGAATCTTGCAGAAGATACCTACGCTTCAAAGCAGGCTACTTGCATTATCAGTTCTCTGCACTGCCCTTTGGCTTGTCTACTGCGCCCAGAGTATTCACAAAGCGCCTGGCTCCAGCAATTGCATTTTGCAGGCAAAGAAATATTCAAATAAATCCATACCTGCATAGTCTGATGCATCTGTAGTTAGGGTTTGGGTGGCAGGGGATGGTGTGAATGGCAGTCTCTTGTTTTGGTGGCAGGCCTCTGCCCACCATAGGAACTCTAGGCGCAGGCAAGCTATGATAGGAATCATTGTTTCCAGGCTGTGACAATGTTGACTCCATAAAGTGCCACTGACGTTTCCTCATATGCAGTCTTGCATATGGAATTAGAAGAATGCAGGAGGCCATGAACCCCAAGGCTTGCAGTATTTGTCTTGCAGATAGCAGGGTTTTTGCGGCCACCTGTTTGAAGTAAGTCACCAAATGAATTTGTTTATCTGGCAAAAGGAAAGCCATCTGGGCACTTGTATTCAAGCTTGCACTCAGAAATGTAATTTTTTTAGAGGGTACCAGTTGTGATTTCTTTTCATTTATGGTGTATCCAAATGTAATGACTGCAACAGTGAAACATGAAGAACATAGTACAGATGTTCATCGTGTTTCACTGTTGCAGTCATGACTGTAGGGTTCTCCCCTGCCAGCAGGCAGCCCTCGGTCGGCCAGAATCCCAAAGTCTGGGTCCGGCGTCGGCTGTTCAACCATACTCCCTGATGTCAGAGCACCAGGAGTGTAAAGCTGACAGCCGACGCCATCTTCTCTAGTCTTTCTTGCTGTGCGGTGATAGCAGTTTGCAAGTGCCGGTTGGTTGACTCCTGACGAATTTTTCTATATACTTAGGTCCGAAGACTTTCTTCTTCACTCAAAGCTAAGTACCCCGTTGGGGAAACTTTTTTCTTGCTCCACTCCGATGTCAGAAAAAGTTAATAATTGTATTTCATGTGGGAAGCAAATACCTCATAAGGATTTTCATTCTTACTGTATTCCTTGCTTAGGCCCTGACCACGACGTAGCTAGTTGTCGGTTTTGTGCTAGATTCAATCAACGTACAATTAAGCGAAGGTACGATTTTGCTTTTCATTACTTCGGTAGGCGCTTTAACTACAAAATGTTGTCGGATACAGTTCCGGCTACCAGAGTTCACAAACGTCGCAAGGATAAAGACAGGCCTCCGAGGTCCAAATCTGATGATAGCGTACATGCGGAGCCAGCTTCAGGTTCGCCCGTCGTCAGTGAGGCGCTTTTGCAGCCCCTGTCATCGGCCATTTCAGAACCAATGGCCGAAACGGACTCTCATGAGGAGCCAACCAGGCCTTTAAATATCTCTGTTGCAGGACCTTCGGACAGTGCTCCTTCGGATGGGTCCAGAGCCGCTGTGCATGTACCGGCTTCCAAAGGGGTTTTCAGGCCTACTCAGCTTCTAGTAAAGGCAAAACCAAAGACAAAGGCAAAGACTCCTTCTAAATCAAAGACTTCAACACAGGCCTCTTCTGAACCGGCTCCCAAGTCACAGAAACAGTTACTCAAGATAGCGGAGGATTTACTTACTATGATTAGGGGTTCTCATCCCCCTCCAGACAAAAGGCCAAGGCAGGATGTTTATTATGATTCCTCTGATCAGGCTTCTGTTTCCTCAGTTTCTTCTTCTGATCAGGATTATTCTTTCCCTCCTTATGAGGATTCTGATGCGGAAGAATCCATTCCTTCAGCTTCTCCTCCTGAGGATTTCTCTTTTGGGGAAACCTTGCATGAAATGAGGGAACATTTCCACTGGGAGGGACAGGAGTACTCGGAATCCAAGAAAAGACTGAGGGATTTTCTTCTTCTTCCCCAACATAGACCCCTCCTGTTTTGGATATTGTGGATGATGCCTTTTCAGAGGCTAACTTAACCCCTGACTCTTTTCCTCCTACTCCTGTTAAGCCTGATAGATATTACAGGGTTCCTGATTCCCATCAGTTTTTATACAAGAACCCTTCTGCTGACCCTGAAACCATTTCTTAGGGTCCTAAGGGAGTTAAGGCTGCTTCTGCTAAAAATCCCATTCCTACTGAAAAGGATTCTCGAGCCTTGGAAAGATGGGGAAAAAAGTGTACACTTCTGCTACCTTGTCCATTAGGGCTTTAAACTGTCAGTTTCATATGCTTAAATATCAGCAATTTCTCTTGTCTGTCTTAAAACAAAAATTTACTTCCATTTTTGCCTGTGCAGATGATAAGGAATTACATGACTTACTGCATGCCACTGAACAGGTTGGGAAGCATGGTTTACACTGCGGATTTGATGCCTTAGAGGCTTCTTGTAGGGCTGCGGCCTCTGGCACAGTCATTAGAAGACATGCATGGCTAAAGGAACAAAATTTACCTGAACAAGTAAAGGCTAAATTATTGGATGCTCCTGTTCAGCATAATGTTTTGTTTGGATCTAAAGCTGAAGAGGTGATTAAAAAGATGGAGGATAAGGCGAAATCCATGCAAACAGTTAAAGATTTCTTACAAGTACAGCCTCCTAGATTTAGCAGGAATTGGCCTTCAAAAAACTGGTCCTTTCCCTCTTCAGACAGGCCTCAGAGGGGTAGATATAGATGCTCCAGAGGGAGGCCTCAAACACAAGCTGCTTATAGACCAAGACAGTGGACTGCTTCTACCCCTAGGGGAGGAGAGGACAGGTCTCAATCTCAAAGGAAACAAACTCAATGACTCCCTCAGTTGGGCTACAGGAATGTCTTGCCTAGAAGCCCCTCTCGGAGGAAAACTCTCTCTCTTTTATCAAAATTGGACTCAAATAACCCAAGACAAATGGGTTTTGGATGTGATTTTAAGAGGTTACAAATTCCATTTTCATACCTTGCCAAGGCCAAGCGGATGGCCAGACCTTCCAAAACATCAATGGACGGAGGCCTTAAACCAGGTGGAAGCTCTTTTGGCTATGAATGCCATAGAACTGGTTCCTCTTTCAGAGATGGGAAAAGGGTTTTACTCCAGGCTCTTTCTAGTCCCAAGGAAACAAAACTCATGGAGACCCATTCTGGATCTGTCGGTCTTGAACACCTTTCTAGAGATTCCAAAATTCAAGATGCTAACTCTACAGCAGCTACTTCCAATGCTGTCCAAAGATGCATGGATGGTAATTTTGGATTTAAAGGAGGCATATTTACACATTCCCATCAGGCAGGATCGCAGGAAATACCTCAGGTTCAAGGCCGCATCGAGGCACTTTCAATTCTCTGCGCTGCTCTTTGGATTGTCTACTGCGCCCAGGGTCTTCACCAATTGCCTGGCTCCAGTAGTAGCTTACTGCAGACACAAGGGAATTCAAATTTACCCTTATCTGGATGATTGTCTAATTCAGGCAGACAGCAAGGATGTCTTACTCCAGCATCTAGAATTTGTAGAGAACCTCCTCAAGTTCCTGGGATTCTCTGTAAACATAAAAAAGTCAAATTTGACACCATCTCAACAGATAACTTTTCTGGGTGCACTTCTAAACACTACAACCCAGATGGCATTTCTGACATCCGAAAAACAATTACAGCTGGCTTCAACTTTCAAAATCTTGGCAACTCTAACCCAACTATCTGCAAGGAAATTCCTGCAGGCTTTGGGTTACATGGCCTCCTGCATCCTTCTCATACCATATGCAAGACTACACATGAGGAAAATACAGTGGTACCTAAAAAGTGTATGGTCTCAGCATTGCCACAGTTTGGACGTACTGATCCCCATCCTTCCTTGTCTTCAAAAGGAATTTCTTTGGTGGTCCAGGGCAAGTGCTCTAAACAAAGGGAAACCCTTCCGTCTGCCTCCTGCCACTCAGATTCTAAACACGAGCGCCTCGGATTATGCTTGGGGAGCCCATTTTCAGGGCAACTGTCTGCAGGGCCTTTGGACAAAGGATCAGAAGCACCTGCATATCAACTTAAAGGAAATGTTAGCCATTCAGAAAGCTCTATTGGCCTTCAGGAATCTCATGCAACCAGGACAACTACTAATACGGACGGACAACACCACAGTTATGTGGTACATAAACAAGCAAGGGGGATCTCATTCCTACCCCCATTGCAGACTAGCCATGGATTTATGGAACACAGCTCTAGCTTGCAATCTGGATCTTCATGCTCAGTTTCTACCAGGGAAACAAAACTTCCTGGCAGACAGTTTGAGCAGAAACCTTTCGGATCCACACGAGTGGATGCTGGACACCAAAATATTCAGGATGATAACAGCAGTATGGGGATGTCCTCACATAGACCTTTTTGCATCCCATCTAAATCATCAGCTACAGAATTTTTGTACCAGAACTTTCCACAGAGAAGCTTGGAAAGTGGATGCCCTGTCATTCAGGTGGAGGAACCTCTCTGGATATGCCTTTCCGCCTCTTCCTCTTCTTCCACGAGTCTTACTGAAGATAAAACAGGACAAGCCCAAGATGATAATCTTACTGGCTCCAAATTGGCCTTGGCAGTTTTGTAATCCAACTCTAAAATCCTATGCCTGGAGCCCCCTTGGGTTTTACCTCAGTCTCCGAAATCTTCTGTCCCAACTTCAGGGTCAGGTTCTACACTCTCATGTCAGAACTCTCAGCCTGGCGGCCTGGTTAATCCAGGGCCTTTGATTTCTTCTTTCCCACCCAAGCAGGTTATGGATGTCATTTTAGAAGCCAGACGTCCTAGCACTAGAAAATCTTATGCAGGAAAATGGAAAAGATTTTGTTCCTGGATGCAGGCTCAGGATTCTGATCCTCTTCTTCCTAACATTACTTTAATTTTACTTTACTTGACAGATCTCTTACGTAAGGGTCTCTCTTTCTCTTCCATTAAGATACATGCCTCTGCTATTTCTGCTCATTATAATACAGACCCTCCCATCTTTTCCCACCAGCTCATGAGACAGTTCCTCAGAGGAGCTAAGAACTTAAGACCTCCTAGATCTCCTCCCATTCCTGCTTGGGATCTCAACTATGTTTTGGAAAAATTAACCTTGCCTCCTTTTGAGCCTGCCGCTTCTTCTGATATCAAGTTTTTATCTTGGAAGACAGCTATCCTGTTAGCTCTAACCTCTGCCAGGAGAGTTTCAGAGATGTCCTTCAAGGATGCATCTGCAGTCCTAACAAATGGGTTGTCCTGTCGTCAGGCAGCCCTTCGGTCGGCCGGATTCCAAAGTCTGGGTCTGGCCTCGGCTGGTGTCGCACTTCACCCGACGTCATCTCTGCTGGTCTTCAGGTATAAAGGCATCAGCCGACGCCATTTTCCTCAGTCTTTCTTGCCGTGGCGCCAAGCAGAAGCTGTTCGCAAGTGCCGGTCGGTCAGATCCAGAGATTACTACTACCGAATACTACTTCAAGACTTCTAAAGCTAAGTACCCGTTGGGGACTCTTTCTTGCCTCAGCCGATGTCAGAAAAAGTGAATAACTGTTTAACTTGTGGGAAACAAATACCTCATAAAGATTTCCACTCTTACTGCTTACCTTGTTTAGGCCCAGACCACGACGTAGCAGCCTGTTTAGCCTGTGCTTCCTTCAACCGACGAACGCTTAGGCGTCGGTCGGAGTTTGCTGAACAGTTTTTCGGCTCAGATTTTGCGTACATTATGCCGCCGGGTCCTCCGACTTCTCAAATTGTTATGAAACGCAAAGAAAAGACCGACACTCGCGGTCCGCGGTTTCGGCGAAACCACGGTTAAGCAAACGCGAGTGTCTCGGTTTCGGCCGAAACCGAGCAAACGGGTCAATCTTCAGCCGAATCCATGACTACTACCGAGGCTCCTGCTACCCTAGTTGAATCGGCCTCTGAAGTTTTGCCTATTAATGTGGTTCCTCTAGAATTATCGGACACCATCCCTTTGGATGTCTCTACCCCAGCACGTGGTGCTGCTAGGCCTCCTGCAGCCATGTCTATTAAGGCCTTCGCCAGGGCTAAAGCAGCCAAATCTGCTAAATCTGTGCCTGTTAAGCCCCCTTCACACCGGCCCAATTCCAGTTCTCAAATGCTTACTCTGGCAGAGGATCTCATCTCTTTAATAAGGGGATCCCAATCTCACCCAGACAGGGCCTCTCAGCCTCCAGAAAAGAGATCTAGAGCAGAGCCCCCTGAGCCAGTGTCCTCAGATGATTCTTCTGATGTTTCAGACAATACAGACCATCCAGAGGCTCCTTTTTCTACTTATGAAGATTCCGATGCTGAAGAATCTATCCCTTCTGCCTCTCCACCAGAGGAATTTTCCTTTGGGGAAACCTTACATGCCATGAGAGAGCAATTCCAATGGCAGGGACAAGATTTCTCTGATTCAAGAAAAAGGCTTAGGACTTTTCTACATTTACCACAACATAGGCCCTTAGCTATACCTCCAGTTCTTTCTGTTGTGGATGATGCATTTAATGATGTTTGCACTGCTCCTGATACTTTACCTCCAGCCCCTGCCAAGCCCGATAGGTTTTACAGGGTCCCGGACACTCATCACCACCTATACAAGGCTCCCCTTGCAGATCCTGAGACTATCTCCCAGGGGCCTAAGGCAGTAGCTTCGACCTCAGCAAAAAACCCTCTCCCTTCTGAAAGGGAATCCAGGTCCTTAGAGAGATGGGGTAAAAAAGTTTACACCTCTGCTACTCTCTCAGCTAGAGCTTTGAACTGTCAGTTTCATATGATCCAATACCAAGAGTTCATGCTTGATCAGTTAACTAAGAAACTGTCCTCTGATGATTCCTTAGATAAGAAATATGTTTTAGAAATGGTGAATAACATTCAGCAGGTTAGTAACCATTCTTTAAAATGTGGCTATGATGCACTGGAGGCTTCATTTAGACCAGCCATGACTGGCACAGTTATAAGAAGGCATGCATGGTTGAAAGAACAGGTCTTGCCGGATCATGTTAAAGCAAATCTATTAGATGCTCCTATGGATAAGGTCAGTCTATTTGGTTCTCCTGCCCAGCAAGTAATGAAGAAAATGGAAGAGAAGGCAAAATCTGTACAAACAGTTAAAGATTTCTTACAGGTTCAGCCCCCAAGGTTTAGCAGGAACTGGCCTTCAAAAAATTGGTCCTTTCCAGACTCCTCTAAACCTCAGAGAGGCAGGAATAGACGTTCCAGAGGCAGAAATCAATCCAGAGGAGGTGCCTACAGAGGACGCCAGTGGCAAGGCAATAACCAACGAGGCACAGACACAACCACTGCCACTGCAACAGGACAATCACAGTGACTTGGCTCTGACACCGCCTACCAGGGAACAAATAGCAGCACCCTTAGGCGGAAAGTTAGCCTTATTTACAAAAAATTGGCACTATATCACAAGAGACAAGTGGATTTTGCAAACTATAGACCAAGGCTACAGGTTTCATTTCCACACCTTACCAGTAAAAAGAGGAATGCCAAACCTACCTCCAAATCAAAAGACAGAAGCTCTAAAACAGATAGCTCAATTAACAAAGATGAGAGCTGTGGAAAGGGTACCACCTACAGAACAGGGCAAAGGATTCTACTCCAGACTCTTCCTAGTACCAAGAAAAGAGAAAAGTTGGAGACCTATTCTCGACCTGTCCGCCTTAAACACATTCATCATTGTTCCAAAATTCAAAATGCTGACCCTACAGCAACTTCTTCCCATGCTGGGCAAGGAGTGTTGGTTGGTAACTCTAGATCTCAAGGAGGCATACCTGCACGTCCCCATACGACCAAATTGCAGAAGATACCTCAGATTTCTTGCAGGATCAGAGCATTATCAATTCTCAGCATTGTCCTTTGGCTTATCTACTGCGCCCAGAGTATTCACAAAATGCCTGGCATCAGTAATCGCTCATTGCAGGCTACAGGGAATCCAAATTTATCCATACCTGGACGACTGCCTGATACAAGCGGACAACAAAAGCAAGCTGACAAAAGACTTACAAAGAGTCATTTGCTTACTACAAGCCCTGGGATACACAGTCAATTTAAAAAGTCAAGACTGATACCATCCCAAACAAGAACATTCTTGGGTGCAGAATTGGACACAGTAAAACAGATGGCATTCCTAACTGCAGAAAAACAAGAACAACTCCCTCTTTACTTCTTGGCATTAACAAAGCAGAACAAACTAACAGCAAGGAAAGTACTGCAGGCCTTGGGCTTCATGGCATCATGCATAATCCTGGTCCCCCATGCCAGACTGCATATGAGAAAGCTACAGTGGTACCTAAAGAATTTATGGTCTCAACACAGGCACAGCTTAGAAACCGAAATACCACTAATCCCATGCCTGAAACAAGAGTTCCTATGGTGGGCTCAAGCATGCCAGTCAAACCCAGGCTTGCCCTTCCACAAATTGCAAGCAAGCCAAACCATCACAACGGACACCTCAGACCTAGGTTGGGGGGCACACATGCTGGACAAATGCATACAAGGATTATGGACTCCAGACCAGCTGCACCTGCACATAAATCAAAAAGAAATGCTGGCAGTAAAACTAGCAATCCAGAATTTCAGACCATTCCTCAAAGAAGGCCATTTAATGATAAGGACAGACAACACCACAGTCATGTGGTACATCAACAAACAGGGAGGCACTCATTCATACCCCCTATGCCGAATGACTCTGGACCTATGGAATATGGCTCTGAGCTACAACATCCAGTTACAGGCAATATTTGTACCGGGAAAAGAAAACATCCTAGCAGACATGCTAAGCAGAACTACCTCGGATGCTCACGAATCGATGCTACACCCGGACATCTTCAAGGCCATCACAAAGAAATGGGGAATGCCACAAATAGACCTATTCGCATCCCCACTCAATCACCAGCTCAAGAAATTCTGCACAAGGACATACCACCCACTTGCATGGAAGGTGGACTCTCTATCCTTCAGTTGGAAAGGCCTGACAGCATATGCATTTCCACCTCTTCCTTTGATACACAAGGTACTACTGAAAATCAAAGAGGAACGTCCAAGGATAATTCTGATAGCTCCAAATTGGCCAAGACAACACTGGTATCCATTGCTGAGGAGCATGTCTCGGGGAAGAACGTGGACACTACCCCTGATGCCTTTGATGTTAACTCAGAACGACTACAACAGCATCCAAACCTAAAAACTCTGCAACTGACTGCCTGGAACATTACATAACAGCAACTAACCCAGATTTATCCCAAAGGGTTAAAGACATTATCCTTGAGGCCCGCAGACCTTCAACAAGAAGGAACTATGCAGGAAAATGGAAAAGGTTTGTCATTTGGAGTACTGAAAGAGGAAAAGATGTGTCAAAGATAGATATTGCTAACATCCTGGAGTACTTGGCAGAGCTTCTCCATACAGGCCTGTCCTATTCCTCCATCAAAATACATGCATCAGCTATTTCTGCAGAATACAGCTTCGATCCCCTTGTCTTCTCACACCCCCTACTCAGGCAGTTCCTCAGAGGAATCAAGAATGTAAAACCTCCTAGGAAACCACCATTACCAGCATGGGACTTGAACTTTGTGCTAGAGAAATTGACACTCCCTCCATTTGAACCAGCAGCAACAGCAGATCTTCAACACCTATCCTGGAAAACTGCTTTCCTACTGGCAATTACTTCAGCAAGAAGGGTTTCGGAACTACAGGCCTTAATGGCAGTACAACCCTTCCTAATCTTCCATCAAGATAGAGTGTCCATGAGAACTAATCCTACATTTATGCCTAAGGTGGTATCCAGAGTGTCTCTAAACCAGGCAATCCACCTACCTACCTTCTTTCCCAATCCACAGAACAGGGGAAAGACTGCTGCATACCTTGGATGTACATAGACAGTTGCGCTACTACCTGGACAGAACCAAGGGCAATAGAAAACTGACCAGCTTCTAGTAGCTTATGCAACAGGAAGGAAGGAAAAGCAATTTCCAAACAGACAATCTCCAAGTGGATAGGAAATTGCATAAGATTCTGTTACTCCTACCATGGAAAGCAAATTCCACAGAACATAAGACCTCACTCTACAAGGGCTACAGCCACTACCACAGCTTTCTTACGAGGAGTGGCTACCAAGGACATTATTGAGGCGGCTACTTGGACCTCCGTGCATACATTTGCCAAGCATTACAACTTACCTCTATACTCTAGATCCCGAGCAGGGTTTGCCACTGCTGTATTGCAAGGGATCCTAACTACACCATAATTCTTCTTCCGCCTGCCGTAGTTTGGCTATGGTATTCTACCCATTTGTTAGGACTGCAGATGCATCCTTGAAGGACATAGTACAGTTTTGTACCTACCATAAATGTAGATGTCCGAACAGGATAGCATCTGCAGTCAGGATTACCCACCCTCCTTCCCCTCTGTAGTACTCCTAGGGTATTTACCCTCCTAATAGCTAGCTAGGGGGGGATCTCTTATGGTGTATTTGTTTGTATATATGTACATACATGCTTATTTTTTGTGTTTGCCTACTATTTTTTTTGGAAACATTGGCATTTACCCAAAATTTAGTTTTCCAAGAGGGCAACTGGCATCTGAGGCAAGAAACACTGAGGAAAATGGCGTCGGCTGATGCCTTTATACCCGAAGACCAGCAGAGATGACGTCGGGTGAAGTGCGACACCAGCCGAGGCCAGACCCAGACTTTGGAATCCGGCCGACCGAAGGGCTGCCTGACGACAGGACAACCCATTTGTTAGGACTGCAGATGCTATCCTGTTCGGACATCTACATTTATGGTAGGTACAAAACTGTACTTTACAAGCTCTTATGGCTGTGGAACCTTATATTATTTTTCATCAAGACAGAGTATCTTTGAGGACTAATCCTACCTTCATGCCTAAGGTGGTTTCCAAAATGGCTTTAAATCAAACTATCCACTTGCCAACTTTTTTCCCCACTCCTCAAAATAAAGGGGAAAGGATCTTACATTCCTTGGATGTACACAGACAACTACGTTTTTACCTGAACAGAACCAAGGACATCAGAAAATCAGAACAATTGTTTGTTTCTTATGCTTCAAGTTCCCAAGGTAAAGCCATTTCAAAACAGACCATTTCTAAATGGATTGCTCATGGAATCAGATTTTGTTATTCACACCATGGAAAGCAAATCCCAGGGAGCATATGGACTCATTCCACCAGAGCTGCTGCCACTTCTGCGGCCTTCCTCAGGGGAGTTCCTACCAAAGACATTTTGGAAGCTGCAACTTGGAGTTCAGTGCATACTTTTTCTAAGCACTACAATCTACCTCTCTACTCTAAGTCAAGGGCAGGCTTTGCCTCTGCAGTCTCGCAGGGCCTTTTAGCTGCCCCTTCTTCTTCTTTATGACCACCTCCCTTTCTTTCAGCTTTGGGATTCTACCCTACAGTCATGACTGCAACAGTGAAACACGATGAACATAGTACAGTTGTGTGCACCTACCATAAATGTAGATGTTCAAGTGTGTTCACTGTTGCAGTCTGGGTTTCCCTCCCTCCTGTCCCCTCTTATTTTTACTTTTGTGTATTTCCTGTTTTCACCATTCTTCTGAGGTGTATTTGAAAGGGTTATGGGACCTTTTTCATTTTGGGACTCCTGACATCTGGGGCAAGAAAAACTGGAGAAGATGGCATCAGCTGTCAGCTTTATACTCCTGGCGCTCTGACATCAGGGACTATGGTTGAACAGCTGACGCCGGACCCAGACTTTGGGATTCTGGCCGACCGAGGGCTGCCTGCTGGCAGGGGAGAACCCTACAGTCATGACAGCAACAGTGAAGACACTCGAACATCTACATTTATGGTAGGTGTACACAACTGTACTTTGTGTACACTTACCATAAATGTAGATGTTCGAGTGTATTCACTGTTGCAGACCTGGTTACCCTCCGTCCAGCCCCCTAACTTCTTTTGGCTATGCCTCTACTTTCCTTTACTATGCTTAAAAAGACTTTTTGGTGTATTTGCTTTTTTGTTGGAGGTTTATCTTTGTACTTTTATATTTAATTGCTTCCCATTAGGGGGGCACCTGACATCTGGGGCAAGAAAAACAGATGTCATGGCATTGGCTGCATGTTTTATATCCCTGACGACCTGACTTCATGGAAGAAGGGACAGCAACTGACGCAGGACCCAAGACTTTGTTAATCAGGCCGACTGAGGGCTACCTGCAAGCAGATAACTCAAATGTAATAACTGCAACCGTGAATACACTCAGACATCTACATTTATGGTAAGTGTACACAACTGTACTTTTTCTGGCATTTATTGCTTCTCAAAATGCTCATTTTATACTGAAAATTCCATTTACTTGTGCCTGCACTTTAAAGAAATCATTTTTGCTGTAAATTGTATTTTTTTAATTGTCTCTGGCTTCTCACTCACGCGCGACAGCCATTACTGCACTGTAAAAGTTTTTACCTATTTCTACTGCATTTACTGAAAAAAAAAAATCTTGCTATTTTCCTGCCTTACTAAGCTAGAAAAGTCCAGTTTCAGATACCTGCTGAAACCTGGACTGTGTTTGAGCTTCTGTGTTGGCCATACCGTATTTGAGCAAAAAGAAAGTTTCTTTGTTCACCAGTGAGAGTGGGGAGCTGTGAACAGCCTACTTGTCCTTGGAGGAGTGGTTTCTGCCCAGAAACTGTAGTTTTATTGGCTGTTTTGGGCTAATTTCTATCTCTTTAATCTTTCTGATATAAAAACCGCATTTGCGCGGTTTAGCTCACCAGGCAGCGCCGGTTAGCTAGGGTTAAACTATTCCTGGCTCCACAAGGTCTACTCTTCAGTTTTTCCCTTGGAACAAGACAAACCTTCAACTCTAGCACTCATACCGTTCATTTTACAGCCTAGCTCTTGCTTAAAACTCATAACAAACACTAACTACCCCTAGCACTAGCCCTCTTATACTGTCCAGAAGGACAAGGCTCTCTAATTGTCCCCACCAGTCAATCAGGAAAACAGATCACTCTTCCTACTCAGGCATGTCCAAAGGGCAGTTTCTAGTGTACTCTCCAGTCTAACTGGTGAATCTGGGCATATTGAGGCAATGTTGCAACTGCCTCATGTACACAGACAACCCTCTTCTCCTAGCACCAAACACTAATTTTTGCGAGATATGTAATTATACAGCCAGACTGGAGGCAAAGCACTCTTAACCCAAGACTGGAACTGACAGTCAAGAAGAGAAGGGAAATACTTGCAACACACCACCAGTCACATAAAGACTTAACAAACCAACACAGTCAACTAACACACATAAATACACGAAAACATACTCGGAGGCTCTAAATAAATATCTGCAAAAGCAACAGAGACCTCCAAAGCAGGCACCCAAGCAACCTCCACAACCCATCACCAACCATGAAACACATACTTCACATAATCAGTGTGTCACGCAATCACAGCCCTTAAGGCAAAATAACATATCCAACACACTAGTAATAGGCAACTCTATAGTCAGGCACACTGATGTGCCATTAACTAGGCTGGACAAGGAGAAGGTTACAGTTAGCTGCCTGCCGGGAGCCAGGATCCGCCACATAACACAAGCACTCAGGTCACTCCAGAACAAGTACAAATACGACTCTGTCATTGTACATGGTGGTGTGAATGACCTGAGACAAACCTCCCTGGACTACATTAAAAGAGACATGGAAGAGCTCTCTGATCATGTAGCCCAGGCAGGTATGACCCTGACCCTGAGTAGCATCCTGCCCTCACCACGAATGATGCCACAGTACAAAGAAAAAAATTATCAATTTCAACAATTGGCTAAGTTTTTGTTGTCATTCAAAGGGGATCCAGTATCTGTCTGCCTGGGATGATATGCTCGACAAGCCACGTTGCTTCACAAGAGATGGCTTGTACCTGTCGCCCTTAGGCTTTCGAATACTGGCAAAGGCTCTTGCCGCCCCCATAGTGCCTTTTTTAGGCAAGGATCAAAAGACAAACCCACCACTGTAAATAGCACAAGAAATCAAAAACTGAGGGTAATGCTACTCAACGCCAGGAGTCTAAACCTCAAAATGCACGCACTCGAGGCACTCCTCAGTATGGAGAACATCGATATCTGTGCAGTAACAGAAACCTGGTTTAAGTCTCCAGAGAGCACCCCAGCACTACCAGGCTATAATTCATACCATAACTTTCGGCCACAGAACCCGGACAGAAACACAAAAGGCGGGGGTGTATCCATTTTCATCAAGGATACTCACACCTTCAGGTTAATGGCGCAGCACGATGCATCAGAGATCATCCAAGTGCAGCTAACAAAAGGCAAAACTGCATTCCAAATTGTAGCTTGCTACAGATCTCCCACCTTGACCCAGGACCCCCATTTCGCATTTCTGGAGACACTGGGAAATATGAAGGTCCTACCAAACACCCTAATACTGGTTGATTTCAACTACCCAAACATTAACTGGAAGAACTACTCAAGTACTAACTCCCTAGACCAACACTTCCTAGAATTTATAAACTTGAATGCCCTGGATCAGCTGGGCAACACCCCCACCAGAGGGAACAACATATTGGACCTGGTCATCACCAACATGGGCGACCGGTGTTCCACACCTGACGTCAACCCCTCGCTGGTTAGATCAGACCATAGACTAATCACTCTGGATATCCACATTTCACCCCAAACCCCATTCAAGGAAACCACCATAAAAAACTATTCAAAAGCAAACTTCAAGTTACTTAAGACTGAGGTGGAAAGGTTCACAGCCCCCATGCCAATGGACAGTGCTGTCCAAGCTGCTGAAACCTATACAAAGGCACTCTATGACCATCTGCAATAATGCATGGATTGTGCTATCCCAAGTAAAACCAAGACTCACTCCCCAAAGAAAAGTAAACCAGTCTGGTGGACCCCTGACATAAATAGGCTCTACAATAGGAGGAGGAGACTAGTACAGAAAAGAGCAAAATCCCTAGAAGGAAAGACATCCCTGATCAGTATAAGCAAGAAACTACGATCTCTCATAAATCATCCAAGACTAGCCTCGAAAGAAAAATTGCCAAGGACTCCAAAGAAGTGTTCTTTAGCTATGTCAAGGACCTAAGTGGAAACTCTCAGATCTGTTCTGAGTTGGTGCAGAATGGCACAAAATATACTGAACCGACTGATATTGCCAACATTTTGGCAGACAGGTTTAGTGCAAACTTCACACCCCTCTCACCCCCTAAAGGGCCCATAACCATACCAGAAGAATGTAAGGCCCTGGCAATCACTGACACACAGGTTAAAACAGCCCTATCCAAAGCCAAAAACACAGCCTGAATGGGACCGGACGGTGTCCCAGACTGCATCCTATAAGAGCTCCAGAATGAACTAACCCCCCACCTAAACACAGTATTCAAACTCAAACTCTCTACAGGCTACGTACCCACAGAGTGGCTGATAGCAACAGTTATCCCACTCCACAAAGGTGGCGCCACAACGGACCCCAGGAACTATCACCCTATAAGCCTGACTACCCTGGTCTGCAAGGCTATGGAATGCATCATCATGGAACTCATTAACAGAGACATTGGGAACCTCCAAACTTTGGACCCCACCCAGTTTGGCTTTAAGTGCAGATCATGCCTCCTAAACCTGGTGGACTTCTTTGAGAAAGTTACCAAGGCATTAGATGAGGGTAAGGAGGACCACACAGCCTACCTGGACCTCGCAAAGGCTTTTGACACCTTTCTGGTATTATAGACAAGCTTACCAACCTGAACATCACGAGATGGGTTGCAAATTGGCTCATGGACAGAACCCACACGGTGAGAGTTGCAGGCTCTAGGTCCGACTCTAAACCGATTACAAGTGGCATCCCCCAGGGCTCAGTCCTAGGACCCTTCCTGTTTGGTATATACTTCTCAGAGGTACAGGCAAGCACAGGAGGACTTTGGCTGACTAAGTTCACAGACGACTGCAAACTAGGGGCCATAATTGATTCTCTGGCTGATACAGACACCCTCCAGAAGGGTCTCACTGAGACGGATACCTGGTGTCAAAACCATGGCCTCAAACTGAATGCCAAAAAGTGCATAGTCATCCCCTTTGGGAAAAACAAAGTACCCACGAACTACCACATAGGTGGTAATCCCCTAAATACAGAAAAAGTAATAAAAGTTCTGGGGACCCAAGTAGATAGTAATCTCTCCTTTGATAATCATATTGCCAAGGTGGTTAGAAAATCCTTCTGTGTGGCCCACCTAATCTCGAAAGGGTTCGCATCCAGATCAAAGGAGGATATTGTGCCTCTCTACTCATCACTTATTAGACCCATTATAGAATACAACGCCCCATTTGGGATGTACCTTACAAGATACCTGCAACAGCCGGAAAGACCACAGAAGTACCTCACCAAGAGGATTACTGGTCTCAAATAGATGACCTATGCAGCCCGACTAAAGAAACTCCAGCTGTACTCTGTTACATACCGCTTACTCAGAGGTGATCTATGCCTGACATACAAGACCATGTCCAACCCAGAATTGATGGATATGCTCCACCTAAAAAAACCCAATCCCTGAGAGCCACACGCTGAAACAGAAAATTTACCCCAGGGATCACTGCAGTGTCTCTGCTGGACAGAGGTGCAAGGGACTAATGGCTCTGCTGGTCAGAGTCACAGGGAACTAACCTAAGGGGGTGGCGAAAGCCAACACACTCTGGCTAGGCTTATAAGTGCCCTTGGGCAGATAGCCTAGTACTTACCTATGAACCTATATTGAACTTCATAATCTGGAACCCAAAGTCCTGAAAACTCAAAATTCTGAATCACAAAATACTGAAAATATACAGGACACAAAGAATGACAATATTCCAGTACAATGACACAGAGAGACACATACAAGGCAAAGGATAGTACTTTTCTCCAGGTATGGGCAGGGGGGCAAGGCCCCCTGCATCCCTCCATGTGGGGGCTGTGCCCCCCACACCCCCTGCTAATTAAATATATAAACTCCAAGATTGCACTCCACAGAAAAAAATGGCAAACATACCATCACGTGTTCATGACTGCCTGTTGTAACCTTAGTAACATTCCCTTTTAACTTGCTGTACTACAGCATAATTAATGATAGTGTAGTGAAGTGCAGTCTTGGAGTTGATATATTTAAGTAGCAGGTGGTGTGGGGTGCAGGGGGGCTTGCTCCCCTGCTTATATTTGGTGGAATGTAGTCTGGTTTGTGTTCTCTATAGTCAGTATATGTATCCTGTGTCTTTCCAATCTTTTGGGATTCCGGATTATGAGTTTTCAGGATTTTGGGCTTCCAGATAGTTTTGTGAAATTCAGGATTATGATATTTCAGGATTCTGAAGTGAAACCATATATATATATATATATATATATACATATATATATATATATATATATATATATATATATATATATATATATATATATATATATATATATATATATATGACACCTATGCAGACGGGAGCTGAAAGTTCGACTGCTGAATCCTGCACTGTATGAGCACATCCACTCGTGCATGAATCGTGCCATCCCAGAATAGAACCAAGATGCTCTCCTCCAAAAAAAAGGAAGCCAATCTGGTGGTCCCCTGCCATAAACAAACTATACGAAGTAAATCCAAACAAACCTGGAACACACAGCTGACAACCGCTGAGGAGAGTGAATGAAGGGCAGATGTATTCAGTAAAGCAGTCAACAAATACGCTGTTAACAAAAAGTTAACACTCTTTAATTCCACTCCGTAATGTTAAACACCAAAAACAAGCAGTGTTTTTCGTCCCAGTCACTACCGGAACTTCATCAGACAAATACTTCCTGTTTTAATAGTTACTTAAATACAAAATAGTACACCAGCATCAATTAATTCACTCTCCTCAGCGGTTGTCAGCTGTGTGTTCCATAAACAAACTATACAACAGAAGAAAGAAACTGTTGCAGAAAAGAGGAAAATCCCAGGATGCAAAAAACTCCCTTACCAGCCTCCGTAAGAAGCTGAGATCCCTCATAAAATCCTCCAAAGCTAGTTACAAAAATAAAATTGCCAAAGATTCCAAAGACAACCACAAGGCATTCTATAGTTATGTCAATAATCAAAATGGCAATGCTCAGATCTGCTCTGAGCTACAACAGAAAGGCATTAAATATACTGATCCCAAGGATATTGGCAATATCCTGGCAGATCGATTTAATGCCAACTTCACCCCCTCTCTCACCCCCTAAAGGGACCATCTCAATACCAAAAGATCGCCAAATTCCGGTAATCATGGCC